>NC_069499.1:1530958094-1531045594 GCF_027579735.1 Bombina bombina | reverse complement strand
TAATCCTAACCGCTGTATTATTTTTAGTGAAATTTATCTTTGAGTTTTCCTTATGTTTGAGTCCCCCATCCGTTCCCATGGCAGGCGGTCCAGCTAACCGAATGCTTCTCTTCAATTCATTTATTTTAGCCTGAATTCCTGGCCATACTAGTTATTTCTCCTCAAGCTGACAGCATTGCTCATTGCTTGAACTTTTTTATTTATTTATTTTTAAACAGAGAATACTTTAACTCCTAGACTCTAATGGGCAACTTTAAAAATAAAAATGATAAAATACAAAAATTGCTCGGGCATTAAAAATGATGTCTGTTGCTGTCGGTTTGAGAAGAAAAAACGCACATACTGGTTGTGCGCACAATAGTAATTGAATAGGAGCAAACCTTTACCTGCTGGTTAGCTGGATCGCCTACAGAGAATATAGAGCTGCAGCCATGGGCAGAGTAAAAAACAGGAGGCAAACTCAAAGGTAATTTTTTTTCAAATAATAATGCGGTTAGGATTACTATTTAAATTGAATTCCTACAGTTCATGGCTAAAAATTACTGTAGAATTTTTTTTCAACAGTGACAGCACAGGGGTATGAAATGGCTCAGCAGCAAAGGGGTTAACTCAAAGAAACACGCATCACACATGATATATTCATGTTAAGTCATTGTGAAGTGGGAACTTTTGCTATACCAGCACGTAAAGTATAAAATGGAAGATGGAATATGTGACCTACCTTGTCTGCTTTTTGGTTTAGCTAAAAATGAAATCCCTTCACTACCGGGACTTACAGAAAAAAACTTGCCCAAAATACCAGAGAATTTTCAGCATTTTTGCTATCACTCCATTTAAACAGAAATAGATCCTTGCTTTTTTTAATTTACCTATCAAAACTATATATATCTTTTTTTTAAGTAGACGACCCAAGGTATTGATCTAGGCCCATTTTGGTATATTTCATGCCACCATTTCACCGCCAAGTGCAATCAAATAAAAAAAATTGGTACTTTTTTCACAAACTTTGGGTTTCTCACAGAAATGATTTACTGCTTGTTCAATCATGACACAAATGATTGTAAAATTTTCTCTGGGATCCCTTTTGTTCAGAAATAGCAGACATATGGCTTTGCCATTGCTTTTTGGTAATCAGAAGGCCGCTAATTGCAGCTGCGCTCCACACTTCTATTGTTCCAGGCAGAGAAGGGGTTAATTTTAGCTTTAGTGTAGGGATTAGCCTCACACATGATGCTTCCCACCCCCTAATCCCTACCTGATCCCTCCCAAACAGCTCTCTTCCCACCCTCACTGGTCACCCCCTTCTTAGGTACTGGCAGATAGTCTGCCAGTATGAAAATATGAGGCCTTTTTTTCTTTTTCTTTTTTTAATAAAATATATATATTTTTTATTTTTATATATTCTGTAGGATCCCCTCTTACTCCCTGACCTCCCTGCCCCCCCAAACAGCTCTCTAAACCTTCCCGCTCTACCTATTATCCGCCATACTAGGTACTGGCAGCTGGCTGCCAGTACCTATCCTGCTTTTTTTTTTTTGTCTTTTTAAAAAAAAAAATCAGTAGCATATTGTTCCCCCCCGCTCCCTCCATCGATCGTTAGTTAGGGACCCCCCTACACAATGCCCATACACTTTTCTGTAGTGTAGCTGCCCCATCGCTCCCTGTCCCTTTATTTACAATTTGCCTAGCGTAGGGTTCTCGCTCTCCCTCCTTCCTCCCCTGCTGGGCCGGCTGCCCACCTCCTGCCGGCACCAGCAACGATCGTCTGCAACGATCAGGCATCTGTCCTCATTTGGAGCCAGAGCACTGATCTTGCTCCGGCTCCATATGCAGCAAATGCCTGAAGCTTCAGGAACTTCAGATATCAGATGTAACTTAACAGCCGAGAGTGCTGAAGCTTGCAGTACGATAGGCAAAGTACTGCAAGGCGTATATATACGTCTTATTGGGTGAAGGGGTTAAAGGAACAGTGTACTCTAATATTTTCTCCCCTTTAATGTGTCCCCAATTATCAAATTTACCTGCTGGAGTGTATTAAACTGTTTACAAATAGCTCCTTTACCTTTATTTTCTTATTTGAAATAGCTTTTGCTTATTGTATCCCCACCTATACTAAACATTAAATAAATGCTGAAAATGTCTCATAAGAGTTTGATTTAAAGGAACATAAACATGTAAAAAAAAACAGAATTTATGCTTACCTGATAAATTACTTTCTCCAACGGTGTGTCAGGTCCACGGCGTCATCCATTACTTGTGGGATATTCTCCTCCCCCACAGGGAAAGGCAAGGAGAGAAGACAGCAAGAGCTGTCCATATAGTCCCTCCCAGGCTCCGCCCCCCCAGTCATTCGACCGACGGTTAGGAGAAAAAAAGGAGAAACTATAGGGTGCCGTGGTGACTGTAGTGTATAGAGAGAGAAATTTTTCAAACCTGATTAAAAAACCAGGGCGGGCCGTGGACCGGACACACCGTTGGAGAAAGTAATTTATCAGGTAAGCATAAATTCTGTTTTCTCCAACATTGGTGTGTCCGGTCCACGGCGTCATCCATTACTTGTGGGAACCAATACCAAAGCTTTAGGACACGGATGAAGGGAGGGAGCAAATCAGGTTACCTAAACAGAAGGCACCACGGCTTGCAAAACCTTTCTCCCAAAAATAGCCTCCGAAGAAGCAAAAAGTATCAAATTTGTAGAATTTGGCAAAAGTGTGCAGAGAAGACCAAGTTGCTGCCTCACATATCTGATCAACAGAATCCTCGTTCTTGAAGGCCCATGTGGAAGCCACAGCCCTAGTAGAGTGAGCTGTGATTCGTTCAGGAGGCTGCCGTCCGGCAGTCTCATAAGCCAATCGGATAATGCTTTTCAGCCAGAAAGAGAGGTAGCAGTAGCTTTTTGTCCTCTCCTCTTACCAGAATAAACGACAAACAAAAAAGAAGTTTTGTCTGAAATCCTTTGTTGCTTCTAAATAGAACTTTAAAGCACGGACTACATCTAAATGGTGTAACAAATGTTCCTTCTTTGAAACTGGATTCGGACACAAAGAAGGGACAACTATTTCCTGGTTAATATTCTTGTTGGAAACAACTTTTGGAAGAAAACCAGGCTTGGTACGCAAAACAACCTTATCTGAATGGAACACCAGATAGGGTGGATCACACTGCAAAGCAGATAGTTCAGAAACTCTTCTAGCAGAAGAAATAGCAACCAAAAACAGAACTTTCCAAGATAGTAACTTGATATCTATGGAATGTAAGGGTTCAAATGGAACCCCTTGAAGAACTGAAAAAACTAAATTTAGACTCCAGGGAGGAGTCAAAGGTCTGTAAACAGGTTTGATTCTGACCAAAGCCTGTACAAAAGCTTGTACATCTGGCACAGCTGCCAGTCATCTGTGTAACAAGACAGATAAAGCAGATCTCTGTCCTTTTTGAGAACTCGCTGACAATCCCTTATCCAAACCTTCTTGTTAGAAAGGAGAGGATCCTGTGAATATTAATCCATGAGAATCCCTTGGATTCACACCAACAGATATATCCTTTCCATATTTTATGGTAAATCCTTCTAGTCACAGGTTTTCTGGCTTGGACCAGAGTATCTATCACTGAATCTGAAAACCCGCGCTTGGATAAAATCAAGCGTTCAATTTCCAAGCAGTCAGCTGGAGAGAAACTAGATTTGGATGTTCGAATGGACCTTGCACTAGAAGATCCTGTCTCAAAGGTAGCTTCCATGGTGGAGCCGATGACATATTCACCAGGTCTGCATACCAAGTCCTGCGTGGCCACGCAGGAGCTATCAGAATCACTGAGGCCTTCTCCTGTTTGATCCTGGCTACAAGCCTGGGAAGGAGAGGGAACGGTGGAAATGCATAAGCTAGGTTGAACGACCAAGGCGTCACTAATGCATCCACTAGAGTCGCCTTGGGATCCCTGGATCTGGACCCGTAGCAAGGAACCTTGAAGTTCTGACGAGACGCCATCAGATCCATGTCTGGAATGTCCCATAATTGAGTCAACTGGGCAAAAACCTCCGGGTGGAGTTCCCACTCCCCCGGATGGAAAGTCTGACGACTCAGATAATCCGCCTCCCAGTTGTCTACTCCTGGGATGTGAATTGCAGATAGATGGCAGGAGTGATCCTCCGCCCATTTGATGATCTTGGATACCTCTCTCATCGCCAAGGAACTCTTTGTTCCTCCCTGATGGTTGATGTAAGCTACAGTCGTCATGTTGTCTGACTGGAATCTTATGAATCCGGCCTTCGCTAGTTGAGGCCAAGCCCGGAGAGCATTGAATATCGCTCTCAGTTCCAGGATGTTTATCGGGAGAAGAGACTCTTCCCGAGACCATAGACCCTGAGCTTTCAGGGAATCCCAGACCACGCCCCAGCCTAATAGACTGGCGTCGGTCGTGACAATGACCCACTCTGGTCTGCGGAAACTCATTCCCTGAGACAGGTGATCCTGTGACAACCACCAACGGAGTGAGTCTCTGGTCATCTGGTCTACTTGAATCTTTGGAGACAAGTCTGTATAGTCCCCATTCCACTGCTTGAGCATGCACAGTTGTAATGGTCTTAGATGAATTTGAGCAAAAGGAACTATGTCCATTGCTGCAACCATCAACCCTACTACTACCATGCACTGAGTTATGGAAGGCTGCAGAATAGAGTGAAGAACTTGACAAGCTTTAGAAGCTTTGACTTTCTGACTTTTGTCAGGAAGATCTTCATTTTTAAAGAATCTATTATCGTTCCCAAAAGGGAACTCTTGTCGACGGAGACAGGGAACTCTTTTCTACGTTCACCTTCCACCCGTGAGATATGAGAAAGGCTAGAACAATGTCTGTATGAGCCTTTGCTTTGGAAAGAGACGACGTTTGGATTAGAATGTCGTCCAGATAAGGTGCCACTGCAATACCCCTTGGTCTTAGAACCTCTAGAAGGGACCCTAGCACCTTTGTGAAAATCCTTGGATGATCTTTGTGGATAGGAATATGTACATACGCATCCTTTAAATCCACGGTAGTCAAATTGACCCTCCTGGATTGTAGATAAAATTGTTCGAATGGTTTCCATTTGAACGATGGAACTCTGAGAAATTTGTTTAGAATTTTTAAATCCAGAATTGGTCTGAAAATTCCCTCTTTCTCCAACATAGGTGTGTCCGGTCCACGGCGTCATCCTTACTTGTGGGATATTCTCCTCCCCAACAGGAAATGGCAAAGAGCCCAGCAAAGCTGGTCACATGATCCCTCCTAGGCTCCGCCTACCCCAGTCATTCTCTTTGCCGTTGTACAGGCAACATCTCCACGGAGATGGCTTAGAGTTTTTTAGTGTTTAACTGTAGTTTTTATTATTCAATCAAGAGTTTGTTATTTTGAAATAGTGCTGGTATGTACTATTTACTCAGAAACAGAAAAGAGATGAAGATTTCTGTTTGTATGAGGAAAATGATTTTAGCAACCGTAACTAAAATCCATGGCTGTTCCACACAGGACTGTTGAGAGCTACTAACTTCAGTTGGGGGAACAGTATGCAGTCTCTTGCTGCTTGAGGTATGACACATTCTAACAAGACGATGTAATGCTGGAAGCTGTCATTTTCCCTATGGGATCCGGTAAGCCATGTTTATTACGATCATAAATAAGGGCTTCACAAGGGCTTATTAAGACTGTAGACCTTTCTGGGCTAAATCGATTCATTATTAACACATATTTAGCCTTGAGGAATCATTTTATCTGGGTATTTTGATATAAGAATATCGGCAGGCACTGTATTAGACACCTTATTTCTTAGGGACTTTCCCAAAGCATAAGCAGAGCCTCATTTTCGCGCCGGTGTGGCGCACTTGTTTTTGAGAGGCATGGCATGCAGTCGCATGTGTGAGGAGCTCTGATACTTAGAAAAGACTTTTGAAGGCGTCATTTGGTATCGTATTCCCCTTTGGGCTTGGTTGGGTCTCAGCAAAGCAGATACCAGGGACTGTAAAGGGGTTAAAGTTTAAAACGGCTCCGGTTCCGTTATTTTAAGGGTTAAAGCTTCCAAATTTGGTGTGCAATACTTTTAAGGCTTTAAGACACTGTGGTGAAAATTTGGTGAATTTTGTACAATTCCTTCATGTTTTTTCGCAATTGCAGTAATAAAGTGTGTTCAGTTTAAAATTTAAAGTGACAGTAACGGTTTTATTTTAAAACGTTTTTTGTACTTTGTTATCAAGTTTATGCCTGTTTAACATGTCTGAACTACCAGATAGATTGTGTTCTGAATGTGGGGAAGCCAGAATTCCTATTCATTTAAATAAATGTGATTTATGTGATAATGACAATGATGCCCAAGATGATTCCTCAAGTGAGGGGAGTAAGCATGGTACTGCATCATTCCCCTCCTTCGTCTACACGAGTCTTGCCCACTCAGGAGGCCCTAGTACATCTAGCGCGCCAATACTCCTTACTATGCAACAATTAACGGCTGTAATGGATAATTCTGTCAAAAACATTTTAGCCCAAATGAACACTTGTCAGCGTAAGCGCGGCTGCTCTGTTTTAGATACTGAAGAGCATGGCAACGCTGATACTAATATCTCTGAAGGGCCCCTAACCCAGTCTGATGGGGCCAGGGAGGTTTGGTCTGAGGGAGAAATTACTGATTCAGGGAACATTTCTCAACAGGCTGAACCTGATGTGATTGCATTTAAATTTAAGTTGGAACATCTCCGCATTCTGCTTAAGGAGGTATTATCCACTCTGGATGATTGTGACAAGTTGGTCATCCCAGAGAAGCTATGTAAAATGGACAAGTTCCTAGAGGTGCCGGGGCTCCCAGAAGCTTTTCCTATACCCAAGCGGGTGGCGGACATTGTTAATAAAGAATGGGAAAGGCCCGGTATTCCTTTCGTCCCTCCCCCCATATTTAAAAAATTGTTTCCTTTGGTCGACCCCAGAAAGGACTTATGGCAGACAGTCCCCAAGGTCGAGGGAGCGGTTTCCACTTTAAACAAACGCACCACTATACCCATAGAGGATAGTTGTGCTTTCAAAGATCCTATGGATAAAAAATTAGAAGGTTTGCTTAAAAAGATGTTTGTTCAGCAGGGTTACCTTCTACAACCAATTGCATGCATTGTCCCTGTCGCTACAGCCGCATGTTTCTGGTTCGATGAGCTAATAAAGGCGGGTCGATAGTGATTCTCCTCCTTATGAGGAGATTATGGACAGAATCAATGCTCTCAAATTGGCTAATTCTTTCACCCTAGACGCCACTTTGCAATTGGCTAGGTTAGCGGCTAAGAATTCTGGGTTTGCTATTGTGGCGCGCAGAGCGCTTTGGTTGAAATCTTGGTCGGCTGATGCGTCTTCCAAGAACAAGCTACTTAACATTCCTTTCATGGGGGAAAACGCTGTTTGGCCCTGACTTGAAAGAGATTATCTCTGATATCACTGGGGGTAAGGGCCACGCCCTTCCTCAGGATCGGCCTTTCAAGGCAAAAAATAAACCTAATTTTCGTCCCTTTCGTAGAAACGGACCAGCCCGAGGTGCTACGTCCTCTAAGCAAGAGGGTAATACTTCTCAAGCCAAGCCAGCTTGGAGACCAATGCAAGGCTGGAACAAGGGAAAGCAGGCCAAGAAACCTGCCACTGCTACCAAGACTGCATGAAATGTTGGCCCCCGATCCGGGACCGGATCTGGTGGGGGGCAGACTCTCTCTCTTCGCTCAGGCTTGGGCAAGAGATGTTCTGGATCCTTGGGCGCTAGAAATAGTCTCCCAAGGTTATCTTCTGGAATTCAAGGGACTTCCCCCAAGGGGGAGGTTCCACAGGTCTCAGTTGTCTTCAGACCATATAAAAAGACAGGCATTCTTACATTGTGTAGAAGACCTGTTAAAAATGGGAGTGATTCATCCTGTTCCATTAAGAGAACAAGGGATGGGGTTCTACTCCAATCTGTTCATAGTTCCCAAAAAAGAGGGAACGTTCAGACCAATCTTAGATCTCAAGATCTTAAACAAGTTTCTCAAGGTTCCATCGTTCAAGATGGAAACCATTCGAACTATTCTTCCTTCCATCCAGGAAGGTCAATTCATGACCACGGTGGATTTAAAGGATGCGTATCTACATATTCCTATCCACAAGGAACATCATCGGTTCCTAAGGTTCGCATTCCTGGACAAGCATTACCAGTTCGTGGCGCTTCCTTTCGGATTAGCCACTGCTCCAAGGATTTTCACAAAGGTACTAGGGTCCCTTCTAGCTGTGCTAAGACCAAGGGGCATTGCTGTGGTACCTTACTTGGACGACATTCTGATTCAAGCGTCGTCCCTTCCTCAAGCAAAGGCTCACACGGACATCGTCCTGGCCTTTCTCAGATCTCACGGATGGAAAGTGAACGTGGAAAAGAGTTCTCTATCTCCGTCAACAAGGGTTTCCTTCTTGGGAACAATAATAGACTCTTTAGAAATGAGGATATTTCTGACAGAGGCCAGAAAAACAAAGCTTCTAGACTCTTGTCGGATACTTCATTCCGTTCCTCTTCCTTCCATAGCTCAGTGCATGGAAGTGATCGGGTTGATGGTAGCGGCTATGGACATAGTTCCTTTTCCGCGCATTCATCTAAGACCATTACAACTGTGCATGCTCAGTCAGTGGAATGGGGATTATACAGACTTGTCTCCGAAGATACAAGTAAATCAGAGGACCAGAGACTCACTCCGTTGGTGGCTGTCCCTGGACAACCTGTCACGAGGGATGACATTCCGCAGACCAGAGTGGGTCATTGTCACGACCGACGCCAGTCTGATGGGCTGGGGCGCGGTCTGGGGATCCCTGAAAGCTCAGGGTCTTTGGTCTCGGGAAGAATCTCTTCTACCGATAAATATTCTGGAACTAAGAGCGATATTCAATGCTCTCAAGGCTTGGCCTCAGCTAGCGAGGGCCAAGTTCATACGGTTTCAATCAGACAACATGTTGCGTACATCAACCATCAGGGGGGAACAAGGAGTTCCCTAGCGATGGAAGAAGTGACCAAAATCATTCTATGGGCGGAGTCTCACTCCTGCCACCTGTCCGCTATCCACATCCCAGGAGTGGAAAATTGGGAAGCGGATTTTCTGAGTCGTCAGACATTGCATCCGGGGGAGTGGGAACTCCATCCGGAAATCTTTGCCCAAGTCACTCAGCTGTGGGGCATTCCAGACATGGATCTGATGGCCTCTCGTCAGAACTTCAAAGTTCCTTGCTACGGGTCCAGATCCAGGGATCCCAAGGCGGCTCTAGTGGATGCACTAGTAGCACCTTGGACCTTCAAACTAGCTTATGTGTTCCCGCCGTTCCCTCTCATCCCCAGGCTGGTAGCCAGGATCAATCAGGAGAGGGCGTCGGTGATCTTGATAGCTCCTGCGTGGCCACGCAGGACTTGGTATGCAGATCTGGTGAATATGTCATCGGCTCCACCTTGGAAGCTACCTTTGAGACGAGACCTTCTTGTTCAGGGTCCGTTCGAACATCCGAACCTGGTTTCACTCCAGCTGACTGCTTGGAGATTGAACGCTTGATCTTATCGAAGCGAGGGTTCTCAGATTCTGTTATCGATACTCTTGTTCAGGCCAGAAAGCCTGTAACTAGAAAGATTTACCACAAAATTTGGAAAAAATATATCTGTTGGTGTGAATCTAAAGGATTCCCTTGGGACAAGGTTAAGATTCCTAAGATTCTATCCTTCCTTCAAGAAGGATTAGAAAAAGGATTATCTGCAAGTTCCCTGAAGGGACAGATTTCTGCCTTGTCTGTGTTACTTCACAAAAAGCTGGCAGCTGTGCCAGATGTTCAAGCCTTTGTTCAGGCTCTGGTTAGAATTAAGCCTGTTTACAAACCTTTGACTCCTCCTTGGAGTCTCAATTTAGTTCTTTCAGTTCTTCAGGGGGTTCCGTTTGAACCCTTACATTCCGTTGATATTAAGTTATTATCTTGGAAAGTTTTGTTTTTAGTTGCAATCTCTTCTGCTAGAAGAGTTTCAGAATTATCTGCTCTGCAGTGTTCTCCTCCTTATCTGGTGTTCCATGCAGATAAAGTGGTTTTACGTACTAAACCTGGTTTTCTTCCAAAAGTTGTTTCTAACAAAAACATTAACCAGGAGATTATCGTACCTTCTCTGTGTCCGAAACCAGTTTCAAAGAAGGAACGTTTGTTGCACAATTTGGATGTTGTTCGCGCTCTAAAATTCTATTTAGATGCTACAAAGGATTTTAGACAAACATCTTCCTTGTTTGTTGTTTATTCTGGTAAAAGGAGAGGTCAAAAAGCAACTTCTACCTCTCTCTCTTTTTGGATTAAAAGCATCATCAGATTGGCTTACGAGACTGCCGGACGGCAGCCTCCCGAAAGAATCACAGCTCATTCCACTAGGGCTGTGGCTTCCACATGGGCCTTCAAGAACGAGGCTTCTGTTGATCAGATATGTAGGGCAGCGACTTGGTCTTCACTGCACACTTTTACCAAATTTTACAAGTTTGATACTTTTGCTTCTTCTGAGGCTATTTTTGGGAGAAAGGTTTTGCAAGCCGTGGTGCCTTCCATTTAGGTGACCTGATTTGCTCCCTCCCTTCATCCGTGTCCTAAAGCTTTGGTATTGGTTCCCACAAGTAAGGATGACGCCGTGGACCGGACACACCTATGTTGGAGAAAACAGAATTTATGTTTACCTGATAAATTACTTTCTCCAACGGTGTGTCCGGTCCACGGCCCGCCCTGGTTTTTTTAATCAGGTCTGATAATTTATTTTCTTTAACTACAGTCACCACGGTACCATATGGTTTCTCCTATGCAAATATTCCTCCTTAACGTCGGTCGAATGACTGGGGTAGGCGGAGCCTAGGAGGGATCATGTGACCAGCTTTGCTGGGCTCTTTGCCATTTCCTGTTGGGGAGGAGAATATCCCACAAGTAAGGATGACGCCGTGGACCGGACACACCGTTGGAGAAAGTAATTTATCAGGTAAACATAAATTCTGTTTTTTTGGGAACTACAAACAGATTTGAGTAAAACCCCCGACCTTGTTCCACAGTTGGAACTGGGTGTATCACTCCCATCTTTAACAGGTCTTCTACACAATGTAAGAATGCCTGTCTCTTTATTTGGTTTGAAGATAAGTTAGACATGTGGAACCTTCCCCTTGAGGGTAGTTCCTTGAACTCCAGAAGAAAACCCTGAGAGACTATTTCTAGTGTCCAGGGATCCTGAACATCTTATGCCTAAGCCTGAGCAAAGAGAGAGAGTCTGCCCCTGCTAGATCCGGTCCCGGATTGGGGGCTACCCCTTCATGCTGTTTTGGTAGCAGCAGCAGGCTTCTTGGCCTGTTTACCCTTGTTCCAGCCTTGCATTGATTTCCAAGCTGGTTTAGTCTGGGAAGCGTTACCCTCTTGTCTAGAGGCTGCCGAGTTGGAAGCCGGTCCGTTCCTGAAATTGCGAATGGAACGAAAATTGGACTTATTCTTAGCCTTGAAAGGTTTATCTTGTGGGAGGGCATGGCCCTTTCCCTCAGTGATGTCTGAAATAATCTCTTTCAATTCTGGCCCAAAAAGGGTCTTACCTTTGAAAGGGGTATTAAGCAATTTTGTCTTGGAAGATACATCCGCCGACCAAGACTTTAGCCAGAGCGCTCTACGCGCCCCTATTGTAAACCCTGAATTTTTTGCCGCTAACCTCGCTAACTGCAAAGCGGTGTCTAAAATAAAGGAATTAGCTAACTTAAGTGCGTGAATTCTGTCCATGACTTCCTCATACGGAGTCTCCCTACTGAGCGACTTTTCCAGTTCCTCGAACCAGAACCACGCCGCTGTAGTGACAGGAATAATGCACGAAATAGGTTAAAGGAGGTAACCTTGCTGTACAAAAATCTTTTTAAGCAAACCCTCCAATTTTTTATCCATAGGATCTTTGAAAGCACAATTGTCCTCAATAGGAATGGTCGTGCGCTTGGCTAGAGTAGAAACCGCCCCCTCGACCTTAGGGACTGTTTGCCATGTGTCCTTCCTGGGGTCGACCATAGGGAACAATTTCTTAAATATAGGAGGAGGGACAAAAGGTATGCCTGGCTTCTCCCACTCCTTATTCACTATGTCCGCCACCCGTTTAGGTATCGGAAAATCCATCAGGGTGCACCGGGACCTCAAGGAACTTGTCCATCTTGCACAATTTTTGTGGGTTGACCAGATTGTCACAATCATCCAGAGTAGATAGCACCTCCTTAAGTAATGCGCGGAGATGCTCTAATTTTGATTTAAATGTCACAACATCAGGTTCTGCCTGCTGAGAAATTCTTCCTGTATCAGAAATTTCCCCATCTGACAAACCCTCCCTCACTGCCACTTCAGATTGGTGTGAGGGTATGACAGAAAAATTATCAGCGCCCTCCTGCTCTACAGTGTTTAAAACAGAGCAATCGCGCTTTCTCTGAAATGCTGGCATTTTGGATAAAATATTAGCTATGGAGTTATCCATTACTGCCATCAATTGCTGCATAGTAACAAGCATTGGCGCGCTAGAAGTACTAGGGGTCGCCTGCGCGGGCATAACTGGTATAGACACAGAAGGAGATGATGTAGAACTATGTCTACTTCCTTCATCTGAGGAATCATCCTGGGCAACTTTACAATTTGTGACAGTACTGTCCTTACTTTGTTTGGACGCTATGGCACAATTATCACACATATTTGAAGGGGGAACCACATTGGCTACCATACATACAGAACATGATCTATCTGAAGGTACAGACATGTTAAACAGGCTTAAACTGGTTAATAAAGCACAAAAACCGTTTTAAAACAAAACCGTTACTGTCTCTTTAAATGTTAAACAGGGCACACTTTATTACTGAATATGTGAAAAACTATGAAGGAATTATCCAATCTTTACCAAATTTTCACCACAGTGTCTTAATGCATTCAAAGTAGTGCACCCCAATTTTCAAGCTGTTAACCCTTAAAATGTGGAAACCGGAGCCGTTTTTAGTTTTAACCCCCTTACAGTCCCAGCTACAGCCTTTGCTGCGACTTCTCCCAGGGGGGTATATGATATCAAATGAAGCCTTCTAGGAACGTTTTTAGTGGATTCCAGACCCACACACATGCAGCTGCATGTACTGTACTCAAAAGTAACTGCACAGTAATGGCGCGAAAATGAGGCTCTGCCTACTACAGAGAAAGGCCCTTCCTGACTGGGAAGGTGTCTTAACAAGTGCCTGGTGCTAAAAAACGTTCCCCTATGTTATAAAAGTGTGAAATTCAACTTCAAACTGCATATAATACTTAAATAAAGCAATCGATTTAGCCCTTAAGAGTGTCTACCAGTGTATAGCCCATAATAAGCCCTTTATTCTGTTTGAGACTAAGAAAATGGCTTACCAATCCCCATGAGGGAAAATGACAGCCTTCCAGCATTACATGGTCTTGTTAGAAATATGGCTAGTCATACCTTAAGCAGAAGAGCCTGCTAACTGTTTCCCCCAACTGAAGTTCTCTCATCTCAACAGTCCTGTGTGGGAACAGCAACTGATTTTAGTTACTGTCTGCTAAAATCATAATCCTCTTTTAAACAGAACTCTTCATCTCTTTCTGTTTCAGAGTAAATAGTACATACCAGCACTATTTTAAAATAACAAACTCTTGATAGAAGAATAAAAAACTACAACTAAACACCACAAACTCCTCACCATCCCCGAGGAGATGCTACTTGTTCAGAGCGGCAAGGAGAATGACTGGGGGGGCGGAGCCTGGGAGGGACTATATGGACAGCTCTTGCTGTGTGCTCTCCTTGCCTTTCCCTGTGGGGGAGGAGAATATCCCACAAGTAATGGATGACGCCGTGGACCGGACACACCAATGTTGGAGAAAATGTGTTAAATAGCCGCAAAGGGGCTTATCCATAGTTAACGTCGGCTCCAGAAAAAGCCTTTACTATGCATTCACCAGCTTTGCACGACAAATATTGTTATATTAAAGGGACAGTCTAGTCAAAATTAAACTTTCTCTTGCAAGGTGTATCCAGTCCACGGATTCATCCATTACTTGTGAGATATTCTCATTCCCTACAGGAAGTGGCAAAGAGAGCACACAGCAGAGCTGTCCATATAGCTCCCCCTCTAGCTCCACCCCCCAGTCATTCTCTTTGCCGGCTGGGTAAAGTGAATGTGGTGTTAGAATTGTAGTTTTATTATCTTCAATCAAAGTTTGTTATTTTTAAATGGTACCGGTTTGTACTATTTACTCTCTGGCAGAAAAAAGATGAAGATTTCTGCTGAGAGGAAGATGATTTTAGCATGTTGTAACTAAAATCCATTGCTGTTCCCACACAGGACTGAGGAGTACCAGAAAACTTCAGTTGGGGGGAGCAGTTTGCAGGCTAGACTGCAATAAGGTATGTTCAGTCATTTATTTCTAGACAAGACTGTGATAATGCTAGAAAAGACTGACAAGATCCACATGTGGGAAGGGTAAGCTTTATTCAGAGACTAAGTATGGAATTACAAGCTTGCATATCAGGGCTAATTTATTCTGGTTGACACTATTTTATGGACAAGTTGACACTTTTTTATGGCAAACGATTTTTACTGATAAATATTGTTTTTTGAGGTACTTTGAAGGTCCCTTTGGGTTTCTTTCAGGGGTTGCTCCCCACATGGCTAATATTATAACTCTTGGGAGTGTTATTTAGGCCTCACTGCACCGGAGTAATGGTAGGAGGGGCCTAATTTTGCGCCTCAGATGCGCTGTTAAATTGACTAGATCTTCAGGCTGATCTTACATGAAATAAAAAGCTTTTTCCCCATAAATTTGACTCCTAAGGGAAGGTAGGGCCACAGCAGAGCTGTGGCAAGGTGCTAAAGCTGTTTTAACCGGTCTGTTAGTTTATTATTGATCCGGTTTGGGCATTAAGGGGTTAATCGTTTTTATTGTCAGTTGTGCAATCTTAACAATGCTTTAGGTACATTCTGTGAAAATTTCAAAAAGTTTGGTGCATTTTTCACTGTTTTGGTAAAATTGTGTGCCTTTTTTATCTCTTAAAGGCACAGTAACATTTTTTTTAAATTGTGTTTTTTATTTGATTAAAGCGATTTCAAAGCCTGTTTGTGTATACTACTAGTCTGTTAAACATGTCTGACACCAAGGAAAATCCTTGTTCAATGTGTTTAGAAGCCATGGTGGAACCACCTCTCAGAATGTGTCCCACTTGTATTGATATGTCTATGCACTTTAAAGATCATATTGTTACACTCAAGAATGTAGCCCAAGATGATTCTCAGACAGAAGGTAACGAGGTTAGCCCGTCAACCTCTCCCCAAGTGTCATAACCAGTTACGCCCGCTCAAGCGACGCTTAGCACTGCTAGTGCGTCTCTTTTACCTTACAAGAATTAGCGGCAGTTAGGGTTAATTCACTTTCAGCATTCTTATCTAAAACTGCCCGTGTTACCTGCAAAGCGTGATAGCTCTGTTTTAAGGACAGATTATGAGCATTCTGACGCTTTAGTAGCCATATCCGATATACCCTCACAACGCCCCGAAACGGGGGCGAGGGATTGGCTGTCTGAGGGAGAAATTTCCGATTCAGGAAAGGTTTCTCCTCAAACAGATTCAGATACATTGGCTTTTAAATTTAAACTAGAACACCTCCGCTTATTGCTCAGGGAGGTATTAGTTACTCTGGATGACAGTGACCCTTTGGTGATTCCAGAGAAATTGTGTAAAATGGACAAGTACCGAGAAGTTCCTTTTTACACTGACGCATACCCGGTCCCTAAGAGGATTGCGGATATCGTTACTAGGGAGTGGGATAGACCAGGTGTTCCCCTTGTTCCCCCTCCTGTGGTTTAGAAAATGTTCCCCATATCTGACCCCATGCGGGACTCATGGCAGACGGTCCCTAAGGTGGAGGGGGCTGTTTCTACACTTGCTAAACGCACAACTATACCAATTGTAGACAGTTGTGTTTTTTAGAAAACCCTATGGATTAAAAGCTAGAGGGTTTATTAAGAAAATTTTTATTCAACAAGGTTTCTTTCATGTAATTAGCAAGAGTCCATGAGCTAGTGACGTATGGGATATACATTCCTACCAGGAGGGGCAAAGTTTCCCAAACCTCAAAATGCCTATAAATACACCCCTCACCACACCCACAATTCAGTTTTACAAACTTTGCCTCCGATGGAGGTGGTGAAGTAAGTTTGTGCTAGATTCTACGTTGATATGCGCTCCGCAGCAAGTTGGAGCCCGGTTTTCCTCTCAGCGTGCAGTGAATGTCAGAGGGATGTGAGGAGAGTATTGCCTATTTGAATGCAGTGATCTCCTTCTACGGGGTCTATTTCATAGGTTCTCTGTTATCGGTCGTAGAGATTCATCTCTTACCTCCCTTTTCAGATCGACGATATACTCTTATATATACCATTACCTCTGCTGATTCTCGTTTCAGTACTGGTTTGGCTTTCTACAAACATGTAGATGAGTGTCCTGGGGTAAGTAAATCTTATTTTCTGTGACACTCTAAGCTATGGTTGGGCACTTTGTTTATAAAGTTCTAAATATATGTATTCAAACATTTATTTGCCTTGACTCAGAATGTTCAACTTTCCTTATTTTTCAGACAGTCAGTTTCATATTTGGGATAATGCATTTGATTTAATCATTTTTTCTTACCTTCAAAAATTTGACTTTTTTCCCTGTGGGCTGTTAGGCTCGTGGGGGCTGAAAATGCTTCATTTTATTGCGTCATTCTTGGCGCAGACTTTTTTGGCGCAAAAATTATTTTCCGTTTCCGGCGTCATATGTGTCGCCGGAAGTTGCGTCATTTTTTGACGTTATTTTGCGCCAAAAAAATGTCGGCGTTCCGGATGTGGCGTCATTTTTGGCGCCAAAAAGCATTTAGGCGCCAAATAATGTGGGCGTCTTATTTGGCGCTAAAAAATATGGGCGTCGCTTTTGTCTCCACATTATTTAAGTCTCATTTTTCATTGCTTCTGGTTGCTAGAAGCTTGTTCTTTGGCATTTTTTCCCATTCCTGAAACTGTCATTTAAGGAATTTGATCAATTTTGCTTTATATGTTGTTGTTTTTTCTCTTACATATTGCAAGATGTCTCACGTTGCATCTGAGTCAGAAGATACTACAGGAAAATAGCTGTCTAGTGCTGGATCTACCAAAGCTAAGTGTATCTGCTGTAAACTTTTGGTAGCTATTCCTCCAGCTGTTGTTTGTATTGATTGTCATGACAAACTTGTTAAAGCAGATAATATTTCCTTTAGTAAAGTACCATTGCCTGTTGCAGTTCCTTCAACATCTAAGGTGCAGAATGTTCCTGATAACATAAGAGATTTTGTTTCTGAATCCATAAAGAAGGCTATGTCTGTTATTTCTCCTTCTAGTAAACGTAAAAAATCTTTTAAAACTTCTCTCCCTACAGATGAATTTTTAAATGAACATCATCATTCTGATTCTGATGACTCTTCTGGTTCAGAGGATTCTGTTTCAGAGGTTGATGCTGATAAATCTTCATATTTATTTAAAATGGAATTTATTCGTTCTTTACTTAAAGAAGTTCTAATTGCTTTAGAAATAGAGGATTCTGGTCCTC
The DNA here is from genome assembly GCF_027579735.1 of Bombina bombina. Classification (NCBI taxonomy): domain Eukaryota; kingdom Metazoa; phylum Chordata; class Amphibia; order Anura; family Bombinatoridae; genus Bombina; species Bombina bombina. The sequence goes on along the minus strand of NC_069499.1, from coordinate 1,531,027,976 downwards.
TTGATACTAATTCTAAACGTTTGGATAAGGTATTTAAATCTCCTGTGGTTATTCCAGAAGTTTTTCCTGTTCCTAATGCTATTTCTGCAGTAATTTCCAAAGAATGGGATAAATTGGGTAATTCATTTACTCCTTCTAAACGTTTTAAGCAATTATATCCTGTGCCGTCTGACAGATTAGAATTTTGGGACAAAATCCCTAAAGTTGATGGGGCTATTTCTACCCTTGCTAAACGTACTACTATTCCTACGTCAGATGGTACTTCGTTTAAGGATCCTTTAGATAGGAAAATTGAATCCTTTCTAAGAAAAGCTTATCTGTGTTCAGGTAATCTTCTTAGACCTGCTATATCTTTGGCTGATGTTGCTGCAGCTTCAACTTTTTGGTTGGAAACCTTAGCGCAACAAGTAACACATCATGATTCTCATGATATTATTATTCTTCTTCAGCATGCTAATAATTTTATCTGTGATGCCATCTTTGATATTATCAGAGTTGATGTCAGGTTTATGTCTCTAGCTATTTTAGCTAGAAGAGCTTTATGGCTTAAGACTTGGAATGCTGATATGGCTTCTAAATCAACTCTACTTTCCATTTCTTTCCAGGGTAACAAATTATTTGGTTCTCAGTTGGATTCTATTATTTCAACTGTTACTGGTGGGAAAGGAACCTTTTTACCACAGGATAAAAAATCTAAGGGTAAAAACAGAGCTAATAATCGTTTTCGTTCCTTTCGTTTCAACAAAGAACAAAAACCTGATCCTTCATCCTCAGGAGCAGTTTCAGTTTGGAAACCATCTCCAATCTGGAATAAATCCAAGCCTTCTAGAAAGGCAAAGCCTGCTTCTAAGTCCACATGAAGGTGCGGCCCTCATTCCAGCTCAGCTGGTAGGGGGCAGGTTACGTTTTTTCAAAGAAATTTGGATCAATTCTGTTCACAATCTTTGGATTCAGAACATTGTTTCAGAAGGGTACAGAATTGGTTTCAAGATGAGACCTCCTGCAAAGAGATTTTTTCTTTCCCGTGTCCCAGTAAATCCAGTAAAAGCTCAAGCATTTCTGAATTGTGTTTCAGATCTAGAGTTGACTGGAGTAATTATGCCAGTTCCAGTTCAGGAACAGGGGATGGGGTTTTATTCAAATCTCTTCATTGTACCAAAGAAGGAGAATTCCTTCAGACCAGTTCTGGATCTAAAACTATTGAATCGTTATGTAAGGATACCAACGTTCAAGATGGTAACTGTAAGGACTATCTTGCCTTTTGTTCAGCAAGGGAATTATATGTCCACAATAGATTTACAGGATGCATATCTGCATATTCCGATTCATCCGGATCATTATCGGTTCCTGAGATTCTCTTTTCTGGACAAGCATTACCAGTTTGTGGCTCTGCCGTTTGGCCTTGCTACAGCTCCAAGAATTTTTACAAAGGTTCTCTGTGCCCTTCTGTCTGTAATCAGAGGACAGGGTATTGTGGTATTTCCTTATTTGGACGATATCTTGGTACTTGCTCAGTCTTTACATTTAGCAGAATTTCATACGAATCGACTTGTGTTGTTTCTTCAAGATCATGGTTGGAGGATCAATTTACCAAAAAGTTCATTGATTCCTCAGACAAGGGTAACCTTTCTGGGTTTCCAAATAGATTCAGTGTCCATGACTCTGTCTTTAACAGACAAGAGGCGTCTAAAACTGATGGCAGCTTGTCGAAACCTTCAGTCACAATCATTCCCTTCGGTAGCCTTATGCATGGAAATTTTAGGTCTTATGACTGCTGCATCGGACGCGATCCCCTTTGCTCGTTTTCACATGCGACCTCTTCAGCTTTGTATGCTGAATCAATGGTGCAAGGATTACACAAAGATATCTCAATTAATATCTTTAAAACCGATTGTTCGACACTCTCTAACGTGGTGGACAGATCACCATCGTTTAATTCAGGGGGCTTCTTTTGTGCTTCCGACCTGGACTGTAATTTCAACAGATGCAAGTCTCACAGGTTGGGGAGCTGTGTGGGGATCTCTGACGGCACAAGGAGTTTGGGAATCTCAGGAGGTGAGATTACCGATCAATATTTTGGAACTCCGTGCAATTTTCAGAGCTCTTCAGTTTTGGCCTCTTCTGAAGAGAGAATCGTTCATTTGTTTTCAGACAGACAATGTCACAACTGTGGCATACATCAATCATCAAGGAGGAACTCACAGTCCTCTGGCTATGAAAGAAGTATCTCGAATTTTGGTTTGGGCGGAATCCAGCTCCTGTCTAATCTCTGCGGTTCATATCCCAGGTGTAGACAATTGGGAAGCGGATTATCTCAGTCGCCAAACGTTGCATCCGGGCGAATGGTCTCTTCGCCCAGAGGTGTTTCTTCAGATCGTTCAAATGTGGGAACTTCCAGAAATAGATTTGATGGCGTCCCATCTAAACAAGAAACTTCCCAGGTATCTGTCCAGATCCCGGGATCCTCAGGCGGAGGCAGTGGATGCATTATCACTTCCTTGGAAGTATCATCCTGCCTATATCTTTCCGCCTCTAGTTCTTCTTCGTAATCTCCAAGATTCTGAAGGAATGCTCGTTTGTTCTGCTGGTAGCTCCGGCATGGCCTCACAGGTTTTGGTATGCGGATCTTGTCCGGATGGCCTCTTGCCAACCGTGGACTCTTCCGTTAAGACCAGACCTTCTGTCACAAGGTCCTTTTTTCCATCAGGATCTGAAATCCTTAAATTTAAAGGTATGGAGATTGAACGCTTGATTCTTCGTCAAAGAGGTTTCTCTGACGCTGTGATTAATACTATGTTACAGGCTCGTAAATCTGTATCTAGAGCGATATATTATAGAGTCTGGAAGACTTATATTTCTTGGTGTATTTCTCATCATTTTTCTTGGCATTCTTTTAGAATTCCAAGAATTTTACAGTTTCTTCAGGTTGGTTTAGATAAAGGTTTGTCCGCAAGTTCCTTGAAAGGACAAATCTCTGCTCTTTCTGTTCTTTTTCACAGAAAGATTGCTATTCTTCCTGATATTCATTGTTTTGTACAAGCTTTGGTTCGTATAAAACCTGTCATTAAGTCAATTTCTCCTCCTTGGAGTTTGAATTTGGTTCTGGGGGCTCTTCAAGCTCCTCCGTTTGAACCTATGCATTCATTGGACATTAAATTACTTTCTTGGAAAGTTTTGTTCCTTTTGGCCATCTCTTCTGCCAGAAGAGTTTCTGAATTATCTGCTCTTTCTTGTGAGTCTCCTTTTCTGATTTTTCATCAGGATAAGGCGGTGTTGCGAACTTCTTTTGAATTTTTACCTAAAGTTGTGAATTCCAACAACATTAGTAGAGAAATTGTGGTTCCTTCATTATGTCCTAATCCTAAGAATTCTAAGGAGAAATCGTTGCATTCTTTGGATGTTGTTAGAGCTTTGAAATATTATGTTGAAGCTACTAAATCTTTCAGAAAGACTTCTAGTCTATTTGTTATCTTTTCCGGTTCTAGAAAAGGCCAGAAAGCTTCTGCCATTTCTTTGGCATCTTGGTTGAAATCTTTAATTCATCTTGCCTATGTTGAGTCGGGTAAAACTCCGCCTCAGAGAATTACAGCTCATTCTACTAGGTCAGTTTCTACTTCCTGGGCGTTTAGGAATGAAGCTTCGGTTGATCAGATTTGCAAAGCAGCAACTTGGTCCTCTTTGCATACTTTTACTAAATTCTACCATTTTGATGTATTTTCTTCTTCTGAAGCAGTTTTTGGTAGAAAAGTACTTCAGGCAGCGGTTTCAGTTTGAATCTTCTGCTTATGTTTTTCGTTAAACTTTATTTTGGGTGTGGATTATTTTCAGCAGGAATTGGCTGTCTTTATTTTATCCCTCCCTCTCTAGTGACTCTTGTGTGGAAAGATCCACATCTTGGGTAATCATTATCCCATACGTCACTAGCTCATGGACTCTTGCTAATTACATGAAAGAAAACATAATTTATGTAAGAACTTACCTGATAAATTCATTTCTTTCATATTAGCAAGAGTCCATGAGGCCCGCCCTTTTTTTGTGGTGGTTATGATTTTGTATAAAGCACAATTATTCCAATTCCTTATTTTATATGCTTTCGCACTTTTTTATCACCCCACTTCTTGGCTATTCGTTAAACTGAATTGTGGGTGTGGTGAGGGGTGTATTTATAGGCATTTTGAGGTTTGGGAAACTTTGCCCCTCCTGGTAGGAATGTATATCCCATACGTCACTAGCTCATGGACTCTTGCTAATATGAAAGAAATGAATTTATCAGGTAAGTTCTTACATAAATTATGTTTTTCTTCTCCAACCTATAGCGTGCATTATTCCTGTAACTACTGCAGCTGCTTTCTGGTTTGAGGTGCTGGAAGAAGCGCTCCAGACGGAGACCTCATATGAGGACATTATGGATAGAATTAAAGCTCTAAAGCTGGCTAATTCTTTTATCTCTGATGCCGCTTTTCAACTAAATAAGTTAGCGGCAAAGAATTCAGGTTTCGCCATTTTAGCTCTAAGAAGCACTATGGCTAAAATCCTGGTCGGCCGATGTGTCGTCAAGATCCAAGCTCTTGCACATCCCTTTCAAAGGAAAGACCCTCTTCGGGCCTGAATTGAAATATGTTATTCAGAATTATTTTCGTTCCTTCCGGAATTTCAGGAGCGGTCTCGCTACACCCTCCTCTGCCGCAAAGCAAGAGGGTAACGCTTCACAACCCAGAGCAGCCTGGAAACCTTACCAGGGCTGGAACAAGGGTAAGCAGGCCAAAAAGCCTGCAGCTGCCTCCAAGACAGCATGAAGGGGTAGCCCCCGATACGGGACCAAATCTAGTGGGGGGCAGACTCTCTCTCTTCGCCCAGGCCTGGGCGAGAGACGTACACGATCCTTGGGCCTTAGTTGTATCCCAGGGATATCTTCTAGAATTCAAGGACTCCCCTCCAAGGAGAAGGTTCCAGACCAGACAATGAAAGAGGCGTGTTTACGCTGTGTAGAAGACCTACTTACAATGGGAGTGATCCATCCAGTTCCAGTTGCGGAGCAAGGGATGGGTTTTTACTCAAAACTGTTTGTGGTTCCCAAAAAAGAAGGAACTTTCAGAAAGTTGAAACTCTTAACTACTTGCCGAGTTCTTCATTCCATTCCCCGGCCATCTGTAGCTCAGTGCATGGAGACAATCGGATTAATGGTAGCGGCAATGGACATAGTCCCTTTTGCTCGGATACACCTCAGACCACTGCAGCTATGCATGCTCAAACAGTGGAATGGGGATTATGCAAATTTGTCTCCTCAAATACAGTTGGACCAGGGGACCAGAGATTCTCTTCTCTGGTGGTGGTCTCAGGATCACCTGTCTCAAGGAATGTGTTTCCACATACCAGAGTGGATCATTGTAACGACCGACGCCAGTCTGTTAGGCTGGGGTGCAGTCTGGGACTCCCTGAAAGCTCAGGGCTTATAGTCTCGGGAAGAAGCTCTTCTCCCGATAAACATTCTGGAACTGAGGGCGATATTCAACGCACTTCAGGCATGGCCTCAACTAGCTGCGGCCAAATTCATCAGATTTCAGTCGGACAACATCACGACTGTAGCTTACATCAATCATCAGGGGGGAACAAAGAGTTCCTAGCGATGACGGAAGTAATCAAACTAATCAGGTGGGCGGAGGATCACTCCTGCCATCTTTCAGCAATTCACATCCCAGGAGTAGACAACTGGGAGGCGGATTTTCTAAGTCGTCAGACTTTTCACCCGGGGGAGTGGGAACTTCACCCGGAGGTGTTTGCCCAGCTGACTCAGCTATGGGGCATTCCAGAGTTGGATCTGATGGCGTCCCGTCAGAACACCAAACTTCCTCTACGGGTCCAGGTCCCGGGATCCCAAGGCGGTATTGATAGATGCTCTAGCAGCGCCTTGGTCCTTCAATCTGGCTTATGTTTTTTCCACCGTTTCTCCTCCCTAGTCTGGTCGCCAGAATCAAGCAGGAGAAGGCTTCGGTGATTCTGATAGCACCTGCGTGGCCACGCAGGACTTGGTATGCAGACCTAGTGGACATGTCATCTGTCCCACCCTGGACACTGCCAATGAGGCAGGATCTTCTAATACAGGGTCCGTTCAAGCATCCAAATCTAATTTCTTTACGTCTGACTGCTTGGAGATTGAACGCTTAATTCTATCAAAGCGTGTTTTCTCTGAGTCAGTTATAGATACTCTGATTCAGGCTAGAAAGCCTGTCACGAGGAAAATCTACCATAAGATATGGCGGAAATATCTTTGTTGGTGTGGATCCAAGGGTTACTCATGGAGTAAGATTAGGATTCCCAGGCTATTGTCTTTTCTCCAAGAAGGATTGGAGAATGGATTGTCAGTTAGTTCCTTAAAAGGACAGATATCTGCTCTGTCCATCCTTTTACACAACCGTCTGGCAGAGGTACCAGACGTTCAAGCGTTTGCGCAGGCTTTAGTCAGAATCAAGCCTGTCTATAAACCTGTGGCTCCGCCATGGAGTCTAAATCTAGTTCTTTCAGTTCTTCAAGGGGTTCCGTTTGAACCTTTACATTCCATAGATATTAAGTGTTATCTTGGAAAGTTTTGTTTTTGGTAGCTATCTCTTCTGCTCGAAGAGTCTCAGAATTATCTGCCTTACAGTGTGATTCACCTTACCTGGTGTTCCACGCAGATAAGGTAGTTTTGCGTACCAAACCTGGTTTTCTTCCCAAAGTTGTTTCTAACAAGAATATTAACCAGGAAATAGTTGTTCCTTCTTTGTGTCCTAATCCTTCTTCGAAGAAGGAACGTCTGTTGCACAATCTTGATGTAGTTCGTGCTCTAAAGTTCTATTTACAAGCAACTAAGGATTCAGACAAACATCTTCCTTGTTTGTTGTCTATTCTGGGAAGAGGAGAGGTCAGAAAGGGACTGCTACCTCTCTTTCCTTTTGGCTGAAAAGCATCATCCGTTTGGCCTACGAGACTGCTGGCCAGCAGCCTCCTGAAACAATTACTGCTCATCCTACCAGAGCAGTGGCTTCCACATGGGCTTTTAAAAATGAGGCTTCTGTGGAACAGATTTGTAAGGCAGCGACTTGGTCATCACTGCATACTTTTCCAAATTTTCCAAATTCGATACTTTTGCTTCTTCGGAGGCTATTTTTGGGAGAAAGGTTTTACAAGCAGTGGTGCCTTCCGTTTAAAAGATACCTGTCTTGTTCCCTCCCTTCATCCGTGTCCTAAAGCTTTGGTATTGGTATCCCACAAGTAATGGATGAATCCGTGGACTGGATACACCTTGCAAGAGAAAACAGAATTTATGCTTACCTGATAAATTACTTTCTCTTGCGTTTTATCCAGCCCACGGCCCGCCCTGGCAATTAAGTCAATTTTTGTTTAAACTACAGTCACCACTGCACCCTATGGTTTCTCCTTTTTCTTCCTAACCTTTGGTCGAATGACTGGGGGGTGGAGCTAGAGGGGGAGCTATATGGACAGCTCTGCTGTGTGCTCTCTTTGCCACTTCCTGTAGGGAATGAGAATATCCCACAAGTAATGGATGAATCCGTGGACTGGATACACCGCAAGAGAAAGTAATTTATCAGGTAAGCATAAATTCTGTTTTCATGATTCAGATAGGGCATGTAATATTAAACAACTTTCCAATTTACTTTTATCATCTAATTTGCTGTGTTCTTTTGGTATTCTTTGTTAAAAGCTAAACCTAGGTAGGCTCATATGCTAATTTTTAAGCCCTTAAAGGCCGCCTCTTATCTTGGTGCATTTTGACAGTTTTTCACAGTTCGACAGTGCTAGATCATGTGTGCCATATAGACAACATTGGGATTACTTTGATGGAGTTATTTATGAGTCAGCACTGATTAGCGAAAATGCAAGTCTGTCAAAAGAACTGAAAAAGACGGCAGTCTGCAGAGGCTTAGATACAAGGTAAACACAGAGGTAATAAGTGTATTAATATCAAAGTGTTGGTTATGCAAAACTGGGTAATGGGTAATAAGGGGATTATCTATATTTTTAAACAATAACACATTTTCAAGTAGACTGACCCTTTCAAGAAAAAAAAAGACGACTGATGAATTTCATCAGTATTTTTACTTTTCTTTAAATTTCTTTGGTGCATTCATTTGGATATTCGTTAAGTAACAAAGCGAATGCACTTCTCTAGAAATGAATGTTTGAAAAACAAAATTGTGACTTCCAATAAGTCAGTAGATCATCGTTTTTTGGAGACATTTTGGTTGTTGTACAAATGGTTATGTAAGAGATGCATATTTTTAGCAAATATTTTAGTAAAATATTTAAATATATTAAAATTCCCTGGCTAATACATTTTTATCTATCCTTGTTTTTTTTTTTTTTTTTCTTCAAGGACAAAGAAGTTGCAAGACTTCAAGACTTCCAAGAGCTAGAATTGGTACTCAAGAAAGAAACCAGCGGCCTTTTCTCTATATCGGCACCACTAACAGAGCGACCATGTTTTAATAAAAAAGCTACTGATCTTACGTACTAAAAACTGTACCAACAAATAGTTTTTATGCTTCAAAAATACTAAATAATGAGTGCGTTTTAAAAATAACAAAATATTTAACAAAGAAACCAGTTACTTTAATATATTACTAATAATTTCAAGAAGCACAAAACTAGCCCAATGTTTTTATTTTTACTAAAACATTTTTTTCTCTGTTAAAGATGCTCTTTAGAAATTTTCGTAAAAAAATATAAAGTGCCATTCTGGATTACCTAAGAATGGTAAAAACCTGTTATGGTGTTTTGTTTGACAGCAGGTATTAACCAAATCTATGGTATTTCTTTGATAATATCGCCAAATCAGAGAGCTTTAAAAAATTGGACCCCTAGGCTGTTAAAGGGTCACTAAACACATTTCATGCACCTCCCTCTAGTCATGGCTGCTGCCATTTTGGAACCTAGGTTTCACTGCAGGTACCTGAAGGAGAGTTGCTGCACATGTGCAAAAAGGTCAGCACTGGAATGAAGTGAGATAGATTTCAACATGGCAGCACCCATGACTAGAGATAGGCATGGAATAACTTAATACTATGCTTATCAAATCTATTTAATGTTTATTGTCCCTTTAAGAGCTGAAGAGTTGTGCAGTCCTACTTTTGTAGCTGCATTAACCTGCACATGACAATACAACTCTGTTAAAGTTTATAAAAAAATATATAAAGCTGCGCTATCATAGTATGTACAGATTTTATCTAATATTATTGTTTCTAAATAAACTGATGCAGTATTACTATGTTTGGTATCTCAGGGCTGTCATTGTCATTTTTACAATTAACATATTTTCTCTTGTAAGGTGAGTAACGGATTTATCCATTACTTGTGGGATATTCTCCTTCCCAACAGGAAGCTGCAAGAGGATCACCCACAGCAGAGCTGTCTATATAGCTCCTCCCCTAACTGCCACCTCCCAGTCATTCTCTTGCAGCTCTCGACAAGGGAAGTAGCTAGAGAGATGTGGTGCATTAATGTAGTTTATCTTCAATCAAAAGTTTATTATTTTCAAATGGTACCGGAGTTGTACTATTTTAGCCTCAGGCAGAAAGTTGAAGAAGAGTCTGCCTGTGGTTTTTGATGATCTTAGCAGCTTGTAACTAAGATCCACTGCTGTTCTCACACATAACTGAAGAGATGAGTAACTTCAGCTGGGGGAATAGCGTGCAGGGTCTCCTGCTCTGAGGTATGTGCAGTTTTAAATTTTTCTAGAGAGATGATAAGGTAGAAAATGCTGACAATACCGGATTTATTTAAGGTAAGCCTGATTACAGTGATTTAATAACGACTGGTATCATGCTTGCTGTAAAGGGTAATATTTTTGTTATTTACTCCCATTACTGAATAGATATAACGTTTGCTTGAGGTATATAAACGTTTATTACATATAGGTGCTAAAACTTTATTCTGGGGCCCAGTTTTTCCACATGGCTGACTAGATTTTGCCTAGGGATAGTTTTTTAAGGCTCTCTCACTGTGATACAGGTTGGGAGGGGCCTATTTTCACAGTAGCAGCTTGAGACATCCAGCTTCCCTGAAGGAGTCCCCTGAACATATAGGACCTCTCTAAAGGGTTTTTGTGCCTTCCAAAGTATCTCATGGCGTCTCGTCAGAATGCCAAACTTCCTTGTTACGGGTCCAGGTCAAGGGATCCCCAGGCAGCGCTGATAGATGCTCTAGCAATGCCCTGGTCCTTCAGCCTGGCTTATGTGTTTCCACCGTTTCCTCTGCTCCCTCGGCTGATTGCCAAGAGAGAGCTTCGGTGATTTTGATAGCTCCTGCGTGGCCACACATGACTTGGTATGCAGATCTGGTGGACATGTCATCCTTTCCACCTTGGGCTCTGCCGCTGAGGCAGGACCTTCTACTTCAAGGTCCCTTCAAACATCCAAATCTAATTTCTCTGCGTCTGACTGCTTGGAGATTGAACGCTTGATTTTATCAAAGCGTGGTTTTTCCGAGTCGGTCATTGATACCTTAATTCAGGCTCGAAAGCCTGTCACCAGGAAAATCTATCATAAGATATGGTGTAAATATCTTCATTGGTGTGAATCCAAGGGTTACTCATGGAGTAAAGTCAGGATTCCCAGGATATTGTCTTTTCTCCAAGAAGGATTGGAGAAGGGATTGTCAGCTAGTTCCTTAAAGGGACAGATTTCTGCTCTGTCTATTCTTTTGCACAAGCGTCTGGCGGATGTTCCAGACGTTCAGGCGTTTTGTCAGGCTTTAGTTAGAATCAAGCCTGTGTTTAAACCTGTTGCTCCGCCATGGAGTTTAAATTTAGTTCTTAAAGTTCTTCAAGGGGTTCCGTTTGAACCTCTGCATTCCATAGATATCAAGCTTTTATCTTGGAAAGTTCTGTTTTTGGTAGCTATCTCTTCGGCTCGAAGAGTTTCAGAGTTATCTGCTTTGCAGTGTGATTCTCCTTATCTGATCTTCCATGCAGATAAGGTAGTTTTGCGTACCAAACCTGGGTTTCTTCCTAAGGTGGTATCTAATAAGAATATCAATCAGGAGATTTTTGTTCCGTCACTGTGTCCTAATCCTTCTTCAAAGAAGGGAACGTCTATTACACAATCTTGATGTGGTTCGTGCTTTAAAGTTTTATTTACAAGCTACTAAAGATTTTCGTCAAACATCTGCATTGTTTGTTGTCTACTCTGGACAGAGGAGAGGCCAAAAGGCTTCAGCAACTTCTCTTTCTTTTTTGGTTAAGAAGTATAATCCGCTTACCTTATGAGACTGCTGGCCAGCAGCCTCCTGAAAGAATTACAGCTCATTCCACTAGAGCGATGGCTTCCACATGGGCTTTTAAAAATGAGGCTTCTGTGGAACAGATTTGTAAGCGGCGACTTGGTCTTCGCTTCATACTTTTTCTAAATTCTACAAATTTGATACTTTTGCTTCTTCGGAGGCTATTTTTGGGAGAAAGGTCTTACAGGCAGTGGTGCCTTCCGTTTAAGCGCCTGCCTTGTCCCTCCCTTCATCCGTGTCCTATAGCTTTGGTATTGGTATCCCACAAGTAATGGATGAATCCGTAGACTGGATACACCTTACAAGAGAAAACAAAATTTATGCTTACCTGATAAATTTATTTCTCTTGTGGTGTATCCATTCCACGGCCCGCCCTGTCATTTTAAGGCAGGTGTTTTTTTATTTTTTAAACTACAGTCACCACTACACCCTATAGTTTCTCCTTTCTCTTGCTTGTCTTCGGTCGAATGACTGGGAGGTGGCAGATAGGGGAGGAGCTATATAGACAGCTCTGCTGTGGGTGATCCTCTTGCAGCTTCCTGTTGGGAAGGAAAATATCCCACAAATAATGGATGAATCCGTGGACTGGATACACCACAAGAGAAATAAATTTATCAGGTAAGCATAAATTTTGTTTCTTTTAAAACTCTAGAAACATTTGTAAAAAATCATTTTATTCACTGTTGTTCTGAAACGTTACAGCGCTTCTCAATCTGTGCTCTTTTTCATGTTTTTATAAAATTCTAAACAGATCCCTCTAACTCATACAGTCACAAAATAATTGCACGTTTTTCCAGGAGTGTAATTGATTTGCCATAGTGGCTTATCGACCAAGGCATCCCTGGTTCTTACCTCTAACAAGTTTGACTGTAGAAGATTTGTGCAGGCTAAAAGTAATACCAACTAGGGGGTTCTCACCAACTAAATAAGAAAAGCAAAATAAAAGTCTCTATGAGATAATTATATACGTATCAAATGTGCTTTAATATATAATCATGCAAATTAAACACCAACTACCATATATACAAGAGATAGATATCTAGGCACGCTGGAGTCCAATCCTCAGCAAATTGCTTCCAGGGCTTCAGCTCCTAAGGTGTTTCACATTCAAGTTTGAGAAAGCAAACAAAACATAGGAGGCGCCTCATGGTGTAGTATATTTGAAAAATAAATGAACAGGAATAAAAAAGGCTCAATCACATATGTAGAATGCACTAAGTATAAGTGCAATCCAGACACGCCGGGTCCTCAGAGCTGCGCAGTAAGCTCCCTTCAGGCTACAGGAATCTCTCCTCCCTATGACGTCCAGCTTCCAGATAGAGCATATAGTAGAACAACTGGATGCCATCTTAGCATCTGTGGGGGTGCTAAAACAATGTCTAGTAGCACATCGGCATATAGCAAAGGAGTTTGAATAAAAAAGTATTTTAATAAAATAACTATGCATTTCTCAGCTTGTACATCGCTGTTTCATCAGGCTTATAGTTATATATATTCAGACTCCTAGACCAATCAAAGTACCAACCCTCCCCCATCACCTCACCCAATCAGAATGCAAAAAACAAGCACACCCTTTTCAAACTGTCAAATCCTCTAAACACTAAACCCATTTTCTTTAATGATTCAGATAGAGCATGCAATTTTAAGCATCATTCTAATTTACTCCTATTATCAATTTTTCTTCCTTCTCTTGCTATCTTTATTTAAAAAGCAGGAATGGAAAGCTTAAGAGCTGGCCCATTTCTTTCATGTAATTAGCAAGAGTCCATGAGCTAGTGACGCATGGGATATACATTCCTACCAGGAGGGGCAAAGTTTCCCAAACCTCAAAATGCCTATAAATACACCCCTCACCACACCCACAAATCAGTTTTACAAACTTTGCCTCCTATGGAGGTGGTGAAGTAAGTTTGTGCTAGATTCTACGTTGATATGCGCTCCGCAGCAGGTTGGAGCCCGGTTTTCCTCTCAGCATGCAGTGAATGTCAGAGGGATGTGAGGAGAGTATTGCCTATTTGAATGCAGTGATCTCCTTCTACGGGGTCTATTTCATAGGTTCTCTGTTATCGGTCGTAGAGATTCATCTCTTACCTCCCTTTTCAGATCGACGATATACTCTTATATATACCATTACCTCTACTGATTCTCGTTTCAGTACTGGTTTGGCTTTCTACTACATGTAGATGAATGTCCTGGGGTAAGTAAGTCTTATTTTCTGTGACACTCTAAGCTATGGTTGGGCACTTTTATATAAAGTTCTAAATATATGTATTCAAACATTTATTTGCCTTGACTCAGGATGTTCAACGTTCCTTATTTCAGACAGTCAGTTTCATATTTGGGATAATGCATATGAATAAATCAATTATTTTTTTTTTTTCTTTCTTACCTTTAAATTTGCCTTTTTTTCCTGTGGGCTGTTAGGCTCGTGGGGGCTGAAAATGCTTCATTTTATTGCGTCATTCTTGGCGCAGACTTTTTTGGCGCAAATTTTTTTTTCTGTTTCCGGCGTCATACGTGTCGCCGGAAGTTGCGTCATTTTTGATGTTTTTTTGCGCCAAAAGTGTCGGCGTTCCGGATGTGGCGTCATTTTTGGCGCCAAAAGCATTTAGGCGCAAAATAATGTGGGCATCTTTTTTGGCGCTAAAAAATATGGGCGTCACTTTTGTCTCCACATTATTTAAGTCTCATTATTTATTGCTTCTGGTTGCTAGAAGCTTGTTCACTGGCATTTTTTCCCATTCCTGAAACTGTCATTTAAGGAATTTGATCAATTTTGCTTTACATATTGCAAGATGTCCCAGATTGACACTGAGTCAGAAGATACTTCTGGAAAAACGCTGCCTGGTGCTGGATCTACCAAAGTTAAGTGTATCTGTTGTAAACTTGTGGTATCTGTTCCTCCAGCTGTTGTTTGTAATGAATGTCATGACAAACTTGAGATTTTGTTTCTAAATCCATTAAGAAGGCTATGTCTGTTATTCCCCCTTCTAGTAAACGTAAAAGGTCTTTTAAAACTTCTAATTTTTCAGATGAATTTTTAAATGAACATCATCATTCTGATTCTGATAGTGGTTCCTCTGGTTCAGAGGATTCTGTTTCAGAGGTTGATGCTGATAAATCTTCATATTTATTCAAAATGGAATTTATTCGTTCTTTACTTAAAGAGGTCTTAATTGCATTAGAAATAGAGGATTCTGGTCCTCTTGATACTAAATCTAAACGTTTAAATAAGGTTTTTAAATCTCCTGTAGTTATTCCAGAAGTTTTTCCTGTCCCTGATGCTATTTCTGAAGTAATTTCCAGGGAATGGAATAATTTGGGTAATTCATTTACTCCTTCTAAACGTTTTAAGCAATTATATCCTGTGCCATCTGACAGATTAGAATTTTGGGACAAAATCCCTAAGGTTGATAGGGCTGTCTCTACTCTTGCTAAACGTACTACTATTCCTACGGCAGATAGTACTTCCTTTAAGGATCCTTTAGATAGGAAGATTGAATCCTTTCTAAGAAAAGCTTACTTATGTTCGGGTAATCTTCTTAGACCTGCTATATCTTTAGCGGATGTTGCTGCAGCTTCAACTTTTTGGTTAGAAGCTTTAGCGCAACAAGTAACAGATCATAATTCTCATAGCATTGTTAATCTTCTTCAACATGCTAATAACTTTATTTGTGATGCCATCTTTGATATCATTAGAGTTGATGTCAGGTATATGTCTCTAGCTATTTTAGCTAGAAGAGCTTAATGGCTTAAAACTTGAAATGCTGATATGTCTTCTAAGTCTACTCCCTTTCTTTCCAGGGTAATACATTATTTGGTTCTCAGTTGGATTCTATTATCTCAACTGTTACTGGAGGGAAAGGAACTTTTTTACCACAGGATAAAAAATCTAAAGGTAAATTTAGGTCTAATAATCGTTTTCGTTCCTTTCCTCACAATAAGGAACAAAAGCCTGATCCTTCACCCACAGGAGCGGTGTCAGTTTGGAAACCATCTCCAGTCTGGAATAAATCCAAGCCTTTTAGAAAACCAAAGCCAGCTCCCAAGTCCACATGAAGGTGCGGCCCTCATTCCAGCCCAGCTGGTAGGGGGCAGATTACAATATTTCAAAGAAATTTGGATCAATTCAATTCACAATCTTTGGATTCAAAACATTGTTTCAGAAGGGTACAGAATTGGCTTCAAAATAAGGCCTCCTGCAAAGAGATTTTTTCTTTCCCGTGTCCCAGTAAATCCAGCGAAGGCTCAAGCATTTCTGAAATGTGTTTCAGATCTAGAGTTGGCTGGAGTACTTATGCCAGTTCCAGTTCTGGAACAGGGGCTGGGGTTTTATTCAAATCTCTTCATTGTACCAAAGAAGGAGAATTCCTTCAGACCAGTTCTGGATCTAAAAATATTGAATCGTTATGTAAGGATACCAACATTCAAAATGGTAACTATAAGGACTATCCTGCCTTTTGTTCAGCAAGGGCATTATATGTCCACAATAGATTTACAGGATGCATATCTGCATATTCCGATTCATCCAGATCACTATCAGTTTCTGAGATTCTCTTTCTTAGACAAGCATTACCAGTTTGTGGCTCTGCCGTTTGGCCTAGCAACAGCTCCAAGAATTTTTACAAAGGTCCTCGGTGCCCTTCTGTTTGTAATTAGAGAACAGGGTATTGTGGTATTTCCTTATTTGGACGATATCTTGGTACTTGCTCAGTCTTCACATTTAGCAGAATCTCATACGAATCGACTTGTGTTGTTTCTTCAAGATCATGGTTGGAGGATCAATTTACCAAAAAGTTAATTGATTCCTCAGACAAGGGTAACCTTTTTAGGTTTCCAGATAGATTCAGCGTCCATGACTCTGTCTCTGACAGACAAGAGACGTCTAAAATTAATCTCAGCTTGTCGAAACCTTCAATCACAATCATTCCCTTCGGTAGCCTTATGCATGGAAATTCTAGGTCTTATGACTGCTGCATCGGACGCGATCCCCTTTGCTCGTTTTCACATGCGACCTCTTCAGCTCTGTATGCTGAACCAGTGGTGCAGGGATTACACAAAGATATCTCAATTAATATCTTTAAAACCGATTGTACGACACTCTCGTGGTGGTGGACAGATCACCATCGTTTAGTTCAGGGGGCTTCTTTTGTTCTTCCGACCTGGACTGTAATTTCAACAGATGCAAGTCTGACAGGTTGGGGAGCTGTTTGGGGGTCTCTGACAGCACAAGGGGTTTGGGAATCTCAGGAGGTGAGATTACCAATCAATATTTTGGAACTCCGTGCAATTTTCAGAGCTCTTCAGTCATGGCCTCTTCTAAAGAGAGAATCGTTCATTTGTTTTCAGACAGACAATGTCACAACTGTGGCATACATCAATCATCAAGGAGGGACTCAGATAAGCGGATTATCTCAGTCGCCAAACGTTACATCCGGGCGAATGGTCTCTTCACCCAGAGGTATTTCTTCAGATTGTTCAAATGTGGGGACTTCCAGAAATAGATCTGATGGCCTCTCATCTAAACAAGAAACTTCCCAGGTATCTGTCCAGATCCAGGGATCCTCAAGCGGAAGCAGTGGATGCATTGTCACTTCCTTGGAAGTATCATCCTGCTTTATATCTTTCCGCCTCTAGTTCTTCTTCCAAGAGTAATCTCCAAGATTCTGAAGGAATGCTCGTTTGTTCTGCTGGTGGCTGCAGCATGGCCTCACAGGTTTTGGTATGCGGATCTTGTGCGGATGGCCTCTTGCCAACCGTGGACTCTTCCGTTAAGACCAGACCTTCTGTCGCAAGGTCCTTTTTTCCATCAGGATCTCAAATCCTTAAATTTAAAGGTATGGAGATTGAACGCTTGATTCTTAGTCAAAGACGTTTCTCTGACTCTGTGATTAATACTATGTTACAGGCTCGTAAATCCGTATCTAGGAAGATATATTATAGAGTCTGGAAGACTTACATTTCTAGGTTTCTTTCTTATCATTTTTCCTGGCATTCTTTTAAAATTCCGAGAATTTTACAGTTTCTTCAGGATGGTTTGGATAAAGGTTTGTCTGCAAGTTCCTTGAAAGGACAAATCTCTGCTCTTTCTGTTCTTTTTCACAGAAAGATTGCTAATCTTCCTGATATTCATTGTTTTGTACAAGCCTTGGTTTGTATTAAACCTGTCATTAAGTCAATTTCTCCTCCTTGGAGTTTGAATTTGGTTCTGGGGGCTCTTCAAGCTTTTCCGTTTGAACCTATGCATTCATTGGACATTAAATTACTTTCTTGGAAAGTTTTGTTTCTTTTGGCCATCTCTTCTGCTAGAAGAGTTTCTGAATTATCTGCTCTTTCTTGTGAGTCTCCTTTTCTGATTTTTCATCAGGATAAGGCGGTGTTGCGAACTTCTTTTAAATTTTTACCTAAGGTTGTGAATTCTAACAACATTAGTAGAGAAATTGTGGTTCCTTCATTATGTCCTAATCCTAAGAATTCTAAGGAGAGTTCATTGCATTCTTTGGATGTAGTTAGAGCTTTGAAATATTATGTTGAAGCTACTAAGACTTTCCGAAAGACTTCTAGTCTATTTGTTATCTTTTCCGGTTCTAGGAAAGGTCAGAAGGCCTCTGCCATTTCTTTGGCATCTTGGTTGAAATCTTTAATTCATCATGCTTATGTCGAGTCGGGTAAAACTCCGCCTCAAAGGATTACAGCTCATTCTACTAGGTCAGTTTCTACTTCCTGGGCGTTTAGGAATGAAGCTTCGGTTGATCAGATTTGCAAAGCAGCAACTTGGTCTTCTTTGCATACGTTTACTAAATTCTACCATTTTGATGTGTTTTCTTCTTCTGAAGCAGTTTTTGGTAGAAAAGTACTTCAGGCAGCTGTTTCAGTTTGATTCTTCTACTTATAATTTCAGTTTTTTTCATTATAAGATTTAAACTTTATTTTGGGTGTGGATTATTTTCAGCGGAATTGGCTGTCTTTATTTTATCCCTCCCTCTCTAGTGACTCTTGCGTGGAAGATCCACATCTTGGGTAGTCATTATCCCATACGTCACTAGCTCATGGACTCTTGCTAATTACATGAAAGAAAACATAATTTATGTAAGAACTTACCTGATAAATTCATTTCTTTCATATTAGCAAGAGTCCATGAGGCCCACCCTTTTTGTGGTGGTTATGATTTTTTTTTGTATAAAGCACAATTATTCCAATTCCTTAATTTTAATGCTTTCGCACTTTTTTCTTATCACCCCACTTCTTGGCTATGCGTTAAACTGATTTGTGGGTGTGGTGAGGGGTGTATTTATAGGCATTTTGAGGTTTGGGAAACTTTGCCCCTCCTGGTAGGAATGTATATCCCATACGTCACTAGCTCATGGACTCTTGCTAATATGAAAGAAATGAATTTATCAGGTAAGTTCTTACATAAATTATGTTTTTTGGTTCAGAACCTAGGTTATGCTTGCTTATTGGTTTGCTAAATGTAGCCACCAATAAGCAAGTGCTATCCAGGGTGTTGAACCTAAAATGGGCTGGGTGCTAAGCTTTAAATTCCTGCTTTATAAAAAAAAGATAGCAAGAGAATGAAGAAAAATTGATGATAGGAGTAAATTATAAAGTTACTTAACATTGCATGCTCTATCTGAATCATGAAAAACAAAATTTGGATTAAGTGTCCCTTTACATCCTCAGATCCTCTCTGCACATTTTATTGTACCCATAGTCATTAATTTAAAAAATTCCAACATTTTCAAATATTAAAATCTTCACAGTGTAAAATAGACTTAAAATTTAAAAATACGATAAGTACACCCAACATAGTTTAAAGAGTAGTCTCTTGAAATCTAGTTTGACTTGTACATCCTCAGGCTATTTTTGAATTTAGTGTGTCTTCTCTACATGTACGGTTGAACGGTATAGCAGTTCCTTCATAATGGAATTTTGGCTATCAAAGTGGGCAAATGAGTCCCTTTTTTTGTTGTGTTTTTTTTTTTTTTTTTTTTTTTATAAAGCAAATGTTCATTCCTGTTTGGGATTTGCAACAAACATCACTCTGGAATCTCACAGTAAAAACAAGTTGTTTTTTTTTTTTCCTTTTATATGATGGTGAGAGTCCACAAATAATCACACATGGGATATATTTACATCCACCAGGAGAAGAATGAATCACCCCTACAATCCAGAGCATTTCTCATTCCCATTTTCCAGTACTTCCCTACCACTCTGTTATGTTTTTGCCTCCAGAAGATGAAAAGCTTCAGTACTTCAATCTTCACATTATTTATAGGTCTCAGATCGTTAAGAAAATGTTCCCAATTAGCTGTGCTTTATGGAGTTAATTTGGAAAGTAAGAAATCTTCTAGTAGAAAATATCACTGTCTCCCAGGTGAAATTTGGCTTTATCCTCCAATACCCTTTTCTATAGTGTGCTGCTCTTTTAATATTCTTGGAACTGTGCTTACACTTACTCAGATAGGCCCTTCTAATGAATTCATCAGCTGTAGTGCAAGGTAAGTTGTTTCAGGTAAGTAGTAATATCATCTTTCATGGCCCTTAGGCTATTCTCTGAACATCTGATCAGTGTTCACATGGCCTGAGGGGTTTTTACACATTTTTTGGCACTTTGACCAGAATTGGCACATTTAGAAAAAAAAATTGTACTGGCGCTCTAGGATATCAAATTACAGGAGGGACATGCAGTCAGGCGAGGCAGAGCCTCACATGTCATGAAAAGAAAAAAGTAAAATAAAAAACACCAAATTTTCTGACCTTAGCTGTAAATACATGGAGAGAGGCAGCGATCAGCTCAGCCTCCCTTGATTGCGCAACAGCTTAGAAGGTGCTTTATGGAGGGCCATCTACACTTGTTTTTAATTTGCTCTTGAGAAAGACGTTTTGAGCTAACTATTAAAGCTTTGTTCTTTTTATATTTGACACATAGTGTCTTTGCTATATTCTGTTGCTGTGACATCGCTGGCAGTCGGTTTTTAATGGAGTGAGTTACTAATTGATATAATACAAAGTGACTGACAATACCCTCATCACAGCTTTTATTTTCTCCTCGTTTGGTCGATGTTCATATACCACAGGAACTTTGCTTAACTCTGCATCAATTCTGCTGACAACTCTAATTTATGGAGTGAGTATACTGCACATATAACGTTTGATTATAATACATCCGAGTCCTTTTTCCTTTGTTCAGTAGAGACATCTACATAAATTGGAAAAATTATATCTAAGACCTTCGCCATCTGTTAACCATTTAGGATCCTGTATGGAGGGCCGCCTACTGTCTGCTAGGTGAAGAGTCAAATTTCATCAATAAGCCAATCAGAAAAAAGCTTCAAGTTAGCCAGCTCTCATATTTGCTTCTTGGAGGAGTGGGGTGATAGTATTAGTGTAACAGAAGCACTGACAATCTGTGCTGTGGCTGTAACAGAAGCACTGACAATCTGTGCTGTGGCTGGGAACTAATAGAAGAGGGAAATCTGGGCGGCAGAAACCCTGCTGCAACTGCCTTTCCACTTAAAAAAATTGTGCACAGCAATTTTTGTTTTGAGCGCAATGTCTGCAGCATCAGCAACGTTCTATTAAGCAAACAAATGTAAAGACTTTTCCTTTTCACATTAAAAACATTAGAATATGCTAACCTGTTTCAGCAAAACCATTTAAATTAATACAGGAAATAAAAGGAAATGCAGGGTTGTGCACAACTAGGTTCTGGAGGTTTATAGTTCACTGGAGTTTATAAGGACGACTGCCACAGCTGTGATGGTGATCAGGACATGAATCCACAGCATGAAAACACAAAGGGCTAGATTACTAGTTGAGTGCATATTGCACATCCACGAACTTGTAATCTGCTCTCAGTTTTCTTATTTCCGTGCGTGCTACTGAGGACGAGATTACGTTTGGGAAGTACAAATATTGATCCTCATGTTTTTGTATCTTCGCAGTTAAAAGCATGCTCGATCCTAAATTAAGTTTCCTCCAAAGACTTCAAAGGAGCCTCGTTTTCATGCCGGCAGTCTAACAGCCACAGCTCGCCTAACACAGATCGCAACTATATATTAAATATATATGTAAACATTAATATACATCTATATTACGCATATATATGTACAAATATATATATATATATATATATATACAGTATATATTTATACAGTATATATACACACATATATATTTCCATACTTTGAGCCCTTCTAACTAGCAATATTTTTATAAAACATTTTTTACCAGACAGTGTTAATATGAGTGTTACTATACATTCTAATGTGTTTTTGAGGTGTACAGTGCTTTCCAAAATTATTCACTCCCCCCTTGGCATTTTTCCTTTTTTGTTGCATTTTTTTTCCCCCCTTGGCATTTTTCCTTTTTTGTAGCTGGACAGATAGCTAAGCATGCTAAGGCACTGTGGCTGAGCTCTGTAGTAACCCAAGGGTTGCAGGTTCGATCCCCGGCGAGGTCCACTCAGCCTTTCATCCTTCCGAGGTCGATAAAATGAGCAGCGCCTTGAGACCCTTACGGGTGATTAGCCGCGCTTTACAAGTACCACATACATACATACATACATACATACATACATTACAATCTGGAATTAAAGTGTACTTTCATTTGGATTTCATGTAATGGACATACACAAAATAATCTAAATTGGTGAAGTAAAATTAAGAAAAAACCTTTTTTAAAAAAAATAAATAATAATAATAATAATAATAAAACTGAAAAGTGGTGCATGCATATATATTCACCCCCTTTGCTATGAAGCCCCTAAATAAGACTCTGGTGCAGTTCTTGGCCTAACACTTTATTGGTCATGTCCTGGGCTGTATCCTTTGCACTGGGACTGTGAGCAATTTCCCAATATAAGGGTCCCTTCCTGGACAGACACCCTTCAAGACCTGATAGGGTCCCTGGAAAGGACATTCACCAGTCAAAACTACTAAATTCTTATGGATTGCTTGTTTCATCCAAAATGCCTATCAGTTACGATATCTACCAAATCCAGTTGGGCTCAAGGCGATTCAACTTGAGCTATGACAGCATTCTGGGTACTACAGAGGAAGGTTTCCATTGATAAAATCTTTTAGGCTGCAGTATGGCAAACTCCTCACACATTCATTTCATACTGTAAATTTGATGTTTGGAGGAAAATCCTTCATTCTGTTATTTTCAAGTTTGTGGGTTCTTTTTTTGCCACCTGATTTTTTTTTAAATTTAAATAAAAATTGTTTATTTCAGCTTATAACATACATTAGTCAGAAATGGAATAAACAGTAACATATCTGGGAACACGGCTATTATTCACAAAAGGGAAATTAAGTCCATTTGCAGCATATATGAGTGAGTCCATATGAAAGTTCAAGAGAATGCTGGTTTTAGGGCTCCACCCTCCAGTAAGCATGTAAAGTCCCTTACAATCTGGGCCATCCATTTCCAGAAAAGAAGAACATTTTTCTTTTACAATAAACAAAACTAATAACAATAAACTGAACAATTATGGTTTCCATGTTTTTTGGTCAAAATCTAAGTGTGTACACATAGCTTTAGCTAAACAATATGTCTAGTGTCTTCATATGATATTGTCTAATGCTATCATTCAGGTCTAGGGCGTGATGGCCTAAAGTGGTAAAAGGTGTTTGTTGACACAGTGGATAGAAGGTAAGTGCTGTATTTTGTGTCTTGCATAAAATAAAGTAAAGTATGGGGAGGGGGCACATTAAGACATTTATGTGAATCTGCTGTCCCAGAGAAACATTATTTCTGTGTGGGTATCTAACTTGTTCAATAGAAGATAGTGATATATTTCTAATTTGAGGTTGAGATGTGTTTCCAGAATCCACATTTGTAGGGTGGGGACTAACTCTTCCACATTCTCGGAATTAGTTGATGTGCACTATTAATCATTATTTGTAGCAATTTAAGATGCAGCTTTGAGTTAAGTTTGGGGTACTTATGGAACAAATATATGATTGGGTCAGGGGGTAACGGGTTGCCAATGGCATTCTGCATATATGATATAATAGATGTCCAAAATGTTTGAATTTTGGGAGATACCCACCAGATGTGGAACAAGGTGCCTTCCTCCTGGCACTGTCTCCAACAGCAGTTAGAGGAGTTAGGGAAGAGGTTTTTGAGTCTCTGTGGTGTAAGGTGTGGTGTTGGTTTCTATGAGTTCTGCCGAATGTGCTGACTTTTTTTTTAGTTGGAAAAATTGAGTGCCATTCATTATTTGAGATTAGGATTGGTAAGTCTCTGTGCCATGCTTTGCTGAAAGGTTGGCAAGTCGGTTTCGATTGGTGTGGTAAGCAATTTATAGGTGCGTGATATTGGGTGGAGATTAGGTGAGGATGAACTACACAAAATTTCGAACTGTGTACTTTGTCTAGTCAGGTGATATTTATGTGTCAATTGAAAGTAGTGGCTAAATTGGAGGTATCAAAACCACATATTAAAAAAATCCATCGCCGAGTAGTTTGATAGACTGTCTAGGTAGTAAACTGCCATCTTCTACCAAGATATAAGCAGGTAGCAAGAGATGAATGTCCCTAGGGCGCAAGTAGGTAGACGCAAGGCCTTGCGGGAAACTGTCATTATGTAATGTAGGTGTCAATGAGAAAGGTATTGTGGACAAGTTGGGGTGTGTTTTGACTATTTCTAACCATGTATTATACGTCTCTGAAATGATAGGGTTATTAGGGTTCTTAACTTTGGTTTGGTTTTTATCAGTCCAGCAGGAAGCCCCTAGTTGAGTACAGTCTGAAAGTTCATGTTCGAGTTTGACCTATTGTTTATGATGGTGTTCTTCAAAAGAACACCAGTCTATGATTCTTGAAAGGAATATAGCATTTCTTTTATAACGTTTGTTAGGGTCCCCCAGACCACTTGAGTAGGATTTCTGTAAAGGGTTGATTTGGCAATCCTAGGTGGCTTAGTTTTCCATACATAGGCATTCATGATTGATTGGAGTTTTTGAATCATAGATTTTGGGACAGGGATGGGGACTGTCTGTAGAATGGGGACTGTTTGTAGTATTTTTGGGAGTAGTGTCAGTTTGGCTGCACTGATTCTACCAAGCCAGGAAATAGACTTAGGAGACCAATTTGTGGTGTTCGAGAATATATTTGAAGTTAAGGTGTCATAATTCAGTTTGATTAAATCCGCCTGGCTTGGGGATAAATGTATGCCTAAAAATTGAAGGGATTGGGCTCTTAACGTGAATGGGGCTATTATTGGAGGGATGCTAGATCTGTTGGTATGACATTAACTGGGAGGAGATCCGATTTCTCAAAATTGATGGTAAAATTGGATACAATGCCATATTCTCTGAGGATTGAGTGGGCAGCTGCAAGGGAACCCAAAGGGTTTGTAAGCATAATAAGGAGGTCATCGGCAAACAAGGCCAATTTATATTCTAAGGTTTTGATTTTAATGCCTTTTACTGATTTTGATGTACGTAAGATGCTAGCGAAGACCTCAATTGAAAGAACAAATAGTAGGGGTGGGAGAGGGCAGCCCTGTCGGGTACCGTTTCAAATGGGGAAGGAATCAGACAATAGGCCATTTACCTTAATTTTAGCAGAGGGGATAGTATATAAGGCAGTGATTTTGTATATGAATTCTTTGGGCAGACCAAATTTATAAAGAGTACACGTCAAGAACATCCAATCCAACCGGTCGAACGCCTTCTCAGCATATGCTGAAATGAAGAGGGTCAGGATTTTCTGTCGGTGAGAGTAATGGAGTAAGTGTAGTGCTTTGACCGTATTGTCCTTGGCTTTTTTGTGGTACGAACCCTGTTTGGTCGTTGTGAATTAAGTAAGGAAGTGTTAGGTTAAGTCGATTGGCTAGTATTTTGGAATATATTTTAAGGTCAACATTCAGCAGAGAGATGGGTCTAAAGTTGGATTGGGAGTCTGTCGGTTTACCTGGTTTGGGCATAACTGTTATAATTGCTTCTAACATACTTGATGGGAACGGCTGCTCTGGGCCTATGAAGTTAAATAGGTTAAAAAGATGTGGAGAAAGAATTTGTTTGAATAGTTTGTAGTAGAAGTTACTAAAGGCATCTGGGCCAGGACTTTTTTCTTGTTTAAGGGACGTGATAGCATCGTCTAGTTATTGATGGGTAATGGCCTGGCTTAGGAGTTGCAGGTGTTCAGGGTGTGTTTTGGGGAGTTGGAGTTGATCCAGACATTTGTTGCATATCGGTGTGTGATCCTCTGTAGTTCGAGAGGGGAATAGGTTATATAATTTAGTATAATAATTACGAAACTCATTAGCTATTTTTTTAGAGTTTGTTGTCTTTGTGGAGTTATAAGTTGTTAGTGAGTGTATATATGACAAGGATTGTTTGCTCTTAAGTACTCTAGCCAATAACCTGCCTGGTTTGTTCCCGTGTATAAAATATTATTGGCGTAGAAGGAATTGCTGTGTTTTGGGCTTTAATGTCTAGGAGGTTATTAAGTTGTTGTCTGGCCAAATTTAGATTTTTTAAATTTCTAAATCCATAGGGTGTCTTTTGTGGGAATAGTTTAGTTTGATTATTTCTTGTGTGAGTGTGAGGTATTTTGGTCTTGTTTGTTTATTTTTGATGGCTTTGTGTTTCATTAATATACCTCTAATAACACATTTATGGGCTTCCCACGTAATAATTGGTGAGGTGGCGACAGGGGAGTTGATGATGAAGTATTCCTGAAGTGCCTGTTTTATATCCAACTTTAACAAGGGGTCTGACAAAAGTGTTTCATCGAGCCTCCAGTGGAAGGGACGTAAAGGAATTGAGGGCCAAGTGAAGGAACTGCTAACTGCTGAGTGATCTGACCAGCTAACGGGAGACGCGCAAGTTTAATAGGGATAGATTGTCTGTCATAATATAGTCGATTCTGGAGTAAGATTTGTTTGGGTTTGAGAAGAATGTAAAGTCTTGTCTCTGTGGATGTAGATGTCGCCATGTATCATGAAGGGTAAGTAGTGATAAGTTGATCCAAACAGAGTGTAGTGTATTGCCCTGGAGTTTCAGATTCTGGTTGGTACTGTCAATGTGTGGGTCTAACAGGAGGTTGAAACCTCCTGCTAGTATTAGAGGGCCTTTTAAATACGTAAGTATGGAGTTGGTTGTGTGTTGGAAGAACAAGGCCTGATTCGTATTTGGGGCATAGATGTTAACTAACGTTATTGGTTTCCCAAAAAGGACACCATGTAGTCCCAGGTATCTGCCCTTCCCATCCTGGTCTTTATGTAGGAGTTCAAATGGAATTGATTTATGGAAGAGTATGCTTACTCCATGAACTTTTTTTTAGGATTACTATTATAGAAATGGTTTGGGTAGGGGGATGAGAAATATTTAGGTTTGTTGCCTTGTTTAAAATGAGTTTCTTGTAAGAACAAGATGCTACTTTCTTTCATGTAATTGGCAAGAGTCCATGAGCTAGTGACATATGGGATATACAATCCTACCAGGAGGGGCAAAGTTTGCCAAACTTCAAAATGCCTATAAATACACCCCTCACCACACCCACAATTCAGTTTTACAAACTTTGCCTCCTATGGAGGTGGTGAAGTAAGTTTGTGCTAAGATTTCTACGTTGATATGCGCTTCTCAGCATTGTTGAAGACCGATTCCTCTCAGAGTACAGCGAATGTCAGAGGGACGTGAAGGGAGTATCACTTATTTGAATACAATGATTTCCCTAATGGGGGTCTATTTCATAGGTTCTCTGTTATCGGTCGTAGAGATTCAGCTCCTACCTCCCTTTTCAGATCGACAATATACTCTCAATTTACCATTACCTCTACTAATAACTGTTTTAGTACTGGTTTGGCTATCTGCTATATGTGGATGGGTGTCTTTTGGTAAGTATGTTTTCATTACTTAAGACACTCTCAGCTATGGTTTGGCACTTTATGCATTTATATAAAGTTCTATATATATGTATTGTACTTATATTTGCCATGAGTCAGGTTCATGTATTTCCTTCTGCAGACTGTCAGTTTCATATTTGGGAATGTAAACATTTTTAAGAAATTTATTTCTTACCTGGGGTTTAGTCTTTTTTCAATTGACTACTTCTTGTAATTGCGAGTATTAGGCCCGCGGGGTGCGTCAAATGCAAAACTTTATTGCGTCATTCTTGGCGCAAAATTTTTTTTTGGCGCGAAAAAGTATGTTTATGACGCAACTTCGTCATTTCCGGCGTGAGACCTTTCACACGGCGGCATCATTAGTGACGCAAGTGTGTCATTTCCGGTCATTTTTGGCACCAAAAAAGACTTTACGTTACGTTGTGCATCATACTTGGCGCCAAATTTTTTTCATTATTTCAATACCCCTTGTTTGTTTGCCTCTTGCTTTTAGCTTTCAGAGGCCTATGCTATTGCATTTTTTTCCCATTCCTGAAACTGTCATATAAGGAAATAGATAATTTTGCTTTATATGTTGTTTTTCTCTTACATTGTGCAAGATGTCTGATCCTGCCTCAAAAGTTTCTGCTGGAACATTGCTGCCTGACATCGGTTCTACCAAAGCTAAGTGCATTTGTTGTAAAGTTGTAGAAATTATTCCACCGAATGTCATTTGTAATAGTTGTCATGATAAACTTTTACATGCAGATAGGGTTTCCATCAGTAATAGTACATTGCCAGTTGCAGTTCCTTCAACTTCTAATGTGCATGATATACCTGTAAATTTTAAAGAATTTGTTTCTGATTCTATTATGAAGGCTTTGTCTGCATTTCCACCTTCTAATAAACGTAAATAGTCTTTTAAAACTTCTCATTTAGCTGATGAAATTTCAAATGACCAACAACATAATAATTCATCCTCTTCTGATAAGGATCTATCAGAAACAGAAGATCCTTCCTCAGACATTGACACTGACAAATCTACTTATTTATTTAAAATAGAGTATATGCATTCTTTATTAAAAGAAGTGTTAATTACTTTGGATATTGAGGTAACCAGTCCTATTGACGTTCAGTCTAATAAACATTTAAATGCTGTTTTTAAACCTCCTGTGGTTTCCCCAGGGGTTTTTCCCATTCCTGAGGCTATTTCTGATATGATTTCTAGGGAATGGAATAAGCCAGGTACTTCTTTTATTCCTTCTTCAAGGTTTAAAAAAATTGTATCCTTTACCAGCAAAATCTATAGAGTTTTGGGAAAAAATCTCCAAAGTTGATGGGGCTATTTCTACTCTTGCTAAACGTACCACTATTCCTATGGAAGATAGCACTTCCTTTAAGGATCCTTTAGATAGGAAGCTTGAATCTTATCTAAGGAAGGCCTATTTATATTCAGGTCATCTTCTCAGACCTGCTATTTCTTTGGCTGATGTTGCGGCTACATCAACTTTCTGGTTGGAAAATTTAGCGCAACACGAATTGGATTCTGACATATCTAGCGTTTTTCGCTTACTGATTTCTGACATATCTAGCGTTGTTCGCTTACTGCAACATGCTAATCATTTTATTTGTGATGCCATTTTTGATATTATCAAAATTGATGTTAGATCCATGTCTTTAGCTGTTTTAGCTAGAAGAGCTTTGTGGCTTAAATCTTGGAATGCTGATATGACATCTAAATCTAGATTACTATCTCTTTCTTTCCAAGGTAATAATTTATTTGGTTCTCAGTTGGATTCTATTATTTCAACTATCACTGGGGGAAAAGGAGTTTTTTTTCCTCAGGATAAAAAACCTAAGGGTAAATCTAGGCTTCTAACCGTTTTCGTTCCTTTCGTCAGAATAAAGAACAAAAACTCAATCCTTCCCCCAAGGAATATGCTTCCAATTGGAAGCCTTCCTCAAATTGGAATAAATCCAAGCCATTTAGGAAACCAAAGTCAACCCCTAAATCCGCATGAAGGTGCGGCCCTCATGCCAGCTCAGCTGGTAGGGGGCAGATTAAGGTTTTTCAAGGATTTTTGGATAAAATCTGTCCAAAATCATTGGATTCAGAGCATTTTCTCTCAAGGGTATTGAATAGGATTCAAAGTAAGACCTCCTGTGAGAAGATTTTTTCTCTCACGCATCCCTGTAAATCCAGTAAAAGCTCAGGCTTTTCTGAAGTGTGTTTCAGATCTGGAGTCTTCAGGGGTAATCATGCCAGTTCCTCCTCAGGAACAAGGTTTGGGGTTTTATTCAAACCTATTCATTGTACCAAAAAAAGAAAATTTATTCAGACCAGTTCTGGATCTAAAAATTTTGAATCGTTATGTAAGAGTACCAACTTTCAAGATGGTGACTATAAGGACTATTCTGCCTTTTGTTCAGCGAGGACATTATATGTGCACAATAGACTTGCAGGATGCATACCTTCATATTCCGATTCATCCAGAACACTTTCAGTTTCTGAGATTCTCTTTTCTAGACAAGCATTACCAATTTGTTGCTCTTCCATTTGGCCTAACAACAGCTCCAAGAATCTTTTCAAAGGTTCTGGGTGCCCTACTATCTGTAATCAGAGAACAGGGTATTGCGGTGTTTCCTTATTTGGACGATATCTTGGTACTAGCTCAGTCTTTACATACTGCAGAATCTCACACGAATCAACAAGTGTTGTTTCTTCGGAAACATGGTTGGAGGATCAATTTACCAAAAAGTTTCTTGATTCCTCAGACAAGGGTCACCTTTTTTGGCTTCCAGATAGATTCAGTGTCCATGACTCTGTCTCTAACAGACAAGAGACGTTTAAAATTGGTCGCAGCATGCTGGCTCCTTCAGTCTCAGTCATTCCCTTCAGTGGTTATGTGCATGGAAGTTTTAGGTCTCATGACTGCAGCATCGGACACAATCCCCTTTGCTCGTTTTCACATGAGACCTCTACAGCTTTGTATGCTGAATCAATGGTGCAGGGATTATACAAAGATATCACAATTAATATCCTTGAATCCCAATGTACGACACTCTCTGACATGGTGAATAGATCACCATCGTTTGGTTCAAGGAGCTTCTTTTGTTCACCCAATCTGGACTGTGATCACAACAGATGCGAGTCTTTCAGGTTGGGGAGCTGTTTGGGGATCTCTGACAGCACAAGGGGTTTGGAAATCTCAAGAGGCGAGATTACCAATAAATATTTTAGAACTCCGTGCAATTCTCAGGGCTCTTCAGTTCTGGCCTCTGCTAAAGAGAGAACCGTTCATTTGTTTTCAGACAGACAATATCACAACTGTGGCTTATGTCAATCATCAGGGTGGGACTCACAGTCCCCAAGCTATGAAAGAAGTATCTCGGATACTTGCCTGGGCGGAATCCAGCTCCTGTCTAATCTCTGCGGTGCATATCCCAGGCGTTGACAATTGGGAGGCGGATTATCTCAGCCGCCTGACTTTACATCCAGGGGAGTGGTCTCTCCATCCAGATGTGTTTTCTCAGATTGTTCAGATGTGGGGGCTTCCAGAGATAGATCTCATGGCCTCTCATCTAAACAAGAAACTTCCCAGATACCTGTCCAGGTCCAGGGATGTCCAGGCGGAAGCAGTGGATGCACTGACACTTCCTTGGTGTTATCAACCTGCTTACATCTTCCCGCCTCTAGTTCTCCTTCCAAGAGTGATCTCTAAAATCATCATGGAACAGTCTTTTGTGTTGCTGGTGGCTCCAGCATGGCCACACAGGTTTTGGTATGCGGATCTGGTTCGGATGTCCAGTTGCCCGCCTTGGCCACTTCCGTTACAGCCGGGCCTACTATCTCAAGGTCCGTTTTTCCATCAGGATCTCAAATCATTAAATTTGAAGGTATGGAAATTGAACGCTTAGTTCTAAGTCATAGAGGTTTCTCTAACTCAGTGATTAATACTATGTTACAAGCTCATAAATCTGTCTCTAGAAAGATTTATTATAGAGTTTGGAAGACTTACATTTCATGGTGTTCTTCTCATAAATTCTCCTGGCATTCTTTTAGAATTCCTAGAATTTTACAGTTCCTTCAGGATGGTTTGGATAAGGGTTTGTCTGCAAGTTCCTTGAAAGGACAAATCTCTGCTCTTTCTGTTTTATTTCACAGAAAGATTGCTTTACTTCCTGATATTCACTGTTTTGTACAGGCTTTAGTTGGTATTAAGCCTGTCATTAAATCAATTTCTTCTCCTTGGAGTCTTAATTTGGTTCTGAAGGCTTTAAAGGCTCCTCCATTTGAGCCTATGCATTCTTTGGACATTAAACTACTTTCATTTTGGCTATTTCTTCTGCTAGAATAGTTTCTGAGCTATCTGCTCTTTCTTGTGAGTCTCCTTTTCTGATTTTTCATCAGGATAACGCAGTTTTGCGGACTTCTTTTCAATTTTTTGGCCTTCATAAAAGAAAGCGGGCCGACTAGGTAGCTTGGCGGAGCTACCTAGTCGGCCCACTTTCTTTTATGAAGGCCACCCTTCATGATGGCACAATGCAAGAGGTAATAAGTGTGGGTTACTTAACGTAAAATGGTCCTTAAGTTCAAGTGACTGTTCCCTGGCTCTCAGGTGTCTTCGTGGAAGGCATATTCTTCTTTCCATGGTGGACTGGTATCTATTCTTGCCTTTGTTGCCTTGGGGTACGCTGGTCTTTAGGGGTTTCCTTTAGGGAAGGAAGGCTGGGCTGTGGAATCTTCAGCAACCTACAAAAGTCTTCCAAGTCCTCCGTTGATCTGTACGTTGCTGTCGTGTTGTCCTTGATCACCCTTAGGCAAAAGGGGAAACCCCATCTGTATGGAATTCCGAGTTCTCTAAGGTGCAAAGTAAGATATCTAGTTTCCCGTCTTTTAGTTAGTGTCAATTGGCTAAGGTCTGCATACACTTGGAGGGCGCTGCCATTATGTGTTAAGAGCGACTTCTTCTGTGCCGCTGTGAGGATATTTTCTTCATCTCTGAAGCTTGTGAACTTCATTAACCCCCCGGATTCTGATGTTCTGACGCCGCCCCCTGTCTTCAACCTTGTCCTGTAATTGAGTGATTAAAGTGGAGTGCTGTGAGGATTGCTGAGATTGAAGATCTAGTAGTTTATCTGTTTGTTCCACATCTTCCTCCAACTGTGCAATTCTATTACCTATTTCTTATCTCTTTTCTCACTTCAGATAAGCTAGATTTTATCATATTGCTGACTTGAGCAATAACATTATTAAAGTCTGCTTTTGACGGTAGGGATTGCAGGTCTGCTTTTGTAAGCATTGTTTCCATTGTGCCCTCAGTGTCTGATTCTGACGTTGAAGGAGGTATTTTAGCTGTATTATCAGCTTGGTCTGGTATTACTGCTTCAACTGCTTTGAAGAAATTATGTACTGTAGGAGCAGACAGGTTGCTATTTTTGCAGGACTTTTCAGCTCTGGGTACTCTCCTTGCCGACATAATGACATAAGCAGTCTGCTGTGGGCTATATCTTAACAGGTGAAAGAGGGAATGAAAAAAATACTTGGGAAGTGCTGAGGGACACGGCCCTAATATATCATTTGAAGCACACAGCAGGATATTGAATACTCTGCACGCTTGGTGTTTTACTTTTTAGGTCCTACATTAATATATGGGCAGCGCCATTTTTTATCCCCTCCACGCAGGAAGATAAAACTTAATGACCACTTATGAGTTACATGGTACAATGTGTAAGAGCCGAGGCATCCCCACCACAGTTGTGCTTTGCTGTGCAGGGCGCCCGCTGATATAATAGCCGTGGCGGCCGGGTAGCTAAGGGTATCCGTCACAGGCCTGGATGGAGCCTGGGCTCGGTTGGGTGGATAGCTGATAATCCGGCCGAGTATGCACGAACTTAAGGATCGTTGAGGCCCTGGTTTCCCAGGGCATCATGATTAAGCCAGTTTAGCCCTTTTTTCAAGTTTAGAATATTTCCGCGATAGGCCCAAATGAAGCCGGGGACTGTAGTAAGTATCCGTGGCTGGTCGCGGAACGGATGTGCGGTCATAAACCTTTTAAAGGTCCCAAAGTGGGTTAATAGGTAAGGACTGGTCTCTAGATGGTTACATCCTAAATTCAGATGGTTTGTCTGTGCTTTTTATGTTGTTTTTAGCGCTAAATCTGGGGCATCCTCAGGAGCTCACTCAGAATGCGGCCATTCTCCCCCAACTGCAGGCTCCGTCCCCCCTTGCCACCTGCTTTTACCAGTATTTCTTGTATTTATCTCAACTGGTAAGATTCAGCTTGGGAGGCAATACAATTGGAAATGTTATTATGAAAACTTAAATTTCTATATATTGGTCTTTATACCCATAACCTATTTTTCTGCTCTATCCTATGATGGACATGTATGCTAAAGATGTATCTGTGACTAGCAAGTGCTTGATACTGATAAGGAGGCCGGGCAGTCAAGAACATTTTAAGTTACAGGGACATGAAACTCAAAATGTTTCTTTTGTAATTCAGACAGAGCTTACCATTTAAAACAAAAAAGTTTCCAATTTTACTTCTATTATAAAATTTGCTTTATTCTCATTGTATTATTTATTGAAGAGATTCCTTGGTAGATAGTGTGCACTTCCTGTCAGAATAAAATGGTGCCATCTAGTGATCTTACAAATGTATAACATTCTTTCAAAACTGCTGTCATATATTGCTGCAGACACGTGCACACTCCTGAGCTTACTTTCCTGCTTTTCAACAAGGGACACCAAGAGAACAGAGGTGTAACTACAGAGGTCTCTAGCGCTACTGGGCCTGTCCTTTCTGCTGCTCAAGCAAAATTAGATTTTACAGCAGCTTGTTTAATGGGCTGCAGTTTTTCTAATCACAACT
The DNA here is from genome assembly GCF_027579735.1 of Bombina bombina. Taxonomy (NCBI): domain Eukaryota; kingdom Metazoa; phylum Chordata; class Amphibia; order Anura; family Bombinatoridae; genus Bombina; species Bombina bombina. The sequence continues at coordinate 1,530,993,987 of NC_069499.1, read as the reverse complement.
AGAGGTCGCTAAATTTGTGGTGACTGAAAACAACCGGGGGGGGGGGGGGGAATCTGCATAGAAAGCAAGCAGTTTGGTGTGGAAAGTTATTTTCTTAGTGCTATAGGGTATGTTAGGGTTTGAGTCTTGAGTATGTGTGTATATGTGTATCTTTTAGTTTGTGCGTGCATGTGTTTGTGTAGGTGCGGGTGTATATCATATATATACACACAGTCCTGATGAACCCCACGCCTGGCTGCAGAGTATCAAGGTCACCTAAAGCAGGCACAACACAAAGGGATTTTTGCAAAGAAGCCTTTTATGTGAATAAACACACGAAAAAAACAAGGGCCTTGCTGTAGCGTTAGGGTTTACTAGGCTCTACATGAACTCCATCTTGAGTATGCGTGTATATGTGTATCTTTTAGTTTGTGTACGTGTGTATATGTGTGGTGCGTGTGTATATCATATATATACACATATAGATAGATATAAAAATTGCTCATTAGTTATGCTTTGGAAGGGGTGCTGTTCATATTAGGGGTAATGCCACAGACTTTGCCTTTGGGCCCAGTGAGTTCTAGTTACACCTCTGCAGGAGAATAATAGATAATAGAAGTAAATTAGAAAGTTGTTTAAAATTGTATACTCTGTCTTAATGATGAAAGAAAAATTTTGGGTTCCATGTCTTTTAACCCCTTCGCTACCGGAAATTTCAGAGAAGAATTTGCCCATCATACCAGATAATTTTTTTATCATTTTTGCTATCACCCCATTTAAACAGAAAAAGAGCCTTGTTTTTTTATTTACTTATTAAAAAATATGTATATATATATATATATAAAACAATCCAAGATGTGAATCCGCCCTCCTGGGGTCAACCACCCGGTCCCTCTGTGTACATACAGCAAGCTTCAACAAAGTCAGAGGCAAACCAGGTTTTCTTCAAAGCAATTAGTCAAATTTATTGACGTTTCGGGGAATAAAACTCCCATTCTTCAGAACACAAATGACACACACAAACTGTGCTTAAATAGAGTGAAACACAAACCAGTACCTCCTTCTTCCTGTCAAAAAATGCGCCAAACTGACATAATTTCCGGTTTAAGTTAATGTGACCCTGGAAGTTTAAAACATCCACTTCCGGGTTATAATAATCTTTATACGTACAACAATTGTGAACAAAAAGGGGATCACTAGTGTCTCCAGTGGCCCTGTGTATTAAAACAACTCCCCATTAATAAATCTAGTTCTACATTGTATGTTAAAGCACAATTTACAATGTACCTCGTTCCATATATATTCCATAGTGTGTGCAGTGCTTCACTATACGTGTTTACTTATACTTACCGGAAGTTGCGTCACTTCCGTATAAGTATAGGTGACTCTAACACATGACAGGGAAATGGTATTACAAGGTATGCACCGTTGCCAATAAAATTGCTATAATGTTGGGTGTTAATGTGACATATTGATTACTATCTGTAACAAAGAATGATGTATATATATAGACATGCACTAAACCCCCTCTTGTACGAAGAATTGTATACGTGGATTGAGAGATGTAACCCTGCTGCTGATCCTCTGAGCATTAACTTATTGTTGTATTGTCCATTTTTTGACATGTTAAAATGGTTGACCACGTACAACAATTGTGAACAAAAAGGGGATCACTAGTGTCTCCAGTGGCCCTGTGTATTAAAACAACTCACCATTAATAAACCTAGTTCTACATTGTATATTAAAGCACAATTTACAATGTAACTCATTCCATATATTTCTTATATGACCCATAGTGTGTGCAGTGCTTCACTATACATGTTTACTTATACTTATGCCGGAAGTAGCGTCACTTCCAGTTGCACCGCAACTCTACCATCATGACATCACTTCCGTGACAAATATTTACAATATCACACGTGCAATGCGGTGTCAGAGTTTACATGACAAGTAAGCCTAAACCATAGCGATGTTAGACCACAATTAGAACAGCCAGTAAGAATATACCAACAAACATTACGTGGTCAACCATTTTAACATGTCAAAAAAATGGACAATACAACAATAAGTTAATGCTCAGAGGATCGACAGCAGGGTTACATCACTTAATCCACATATATAATTCTTCTTACAAGAAGGGGTTTAGTGCATGTCTATATATATATACATCATTCTTTGTTACAGATAGTAATCAATATGTCACATTAACACCCATCATTATAGCAATTTTATTGGCAACGGTGCATACCTTGTAATACCATTTGACTGTCATGTGTTAGAGTCACCTATACTTATACGGAAGTGACGTCACAAGTTCCGGTGCAACCGGAAGTGACGCAACTTCCGGCATAAGTATAAGTAAACGCATATAGTGAAGCACTGCACACACTTGCGTCATATAAGAAATATATGGAATGAGGTACATTGTAAATTGTGCTTTAACATACAATGTAGAACTAGGTTTAATAATGGTGAGTTGTTTTAATACACGGGCCACTGGAGACAGTAGTGATGCCCTTTTTGTTCACAATTGTTTGTATGTATAAAGATTATTATAACCCGGAAGTGGATGTTGTAAACTTCCAGGGTCACATTAACCTAAACCGGAAATGATGTCAGTTTGGCGCCTTTTTTGACAGGAAGAAGAAGGTACCTGTTTGTGTTTCACTCTATTAAGCACGGTTTGTGTGTGTTATTTGTGTTCTGAAGAAGGGGAGTTTTGTTCCCCGAAACGTCAATAAATTTGACTAATTGCTTTGAAGAAAACCTGGTTCGCCTCTGACTTTGTTGAAGCTTGAGATATATATATATATATATATATATATATATATTGTATATATATATATATATATATATAAAATTTATTTTGTAAAGTTTCAAAAATGTATTAAAGATATTGTAACATAGAATTTTACATTTAAAGGTATACACAAGATAAGACAATTCAATCAATATAGGAATATCTTATATATCTCATGCAGAAAAAAGGAAAGAGAAAAATGCTTTAATGCTTTTATAAATTTCATTCACTTGGAGAGAATTTTAGTAAAAGTTTAATATTGAATGTCCAGATTAAGAGTGGAGGGCAAACATTTACAGGCGAGCAATAAGGGGTATATCACGGTGGTTTGCAGGCATCGTTTTTTTCCTCTCATATTACAAGTTGAAAGTAAATGTGATTATTTGAGTGCAATCGAGATTTACGCTAGAATGATTACTGCATCCTCAGAGCTCTGTTTAACTGTTTTGTAAAAGAAAAAAGTGTCACAAGACACATCAACAATACATTACAAAGTACATTACACTCATAATAACACTATCTGATAAATAAATATCTTAAAAAATAATGCACAAAAAAAGTTATAAGGGCTCAAAGCAGTGACGTGAGGTGAGGTCAGAGACAAGTGAGGCACTGGCTATGATATGCCCGAGAAGCCAATATATGAACCCAATAGTCACACACCTGGGTAATGTATCGCTGGGATGCCATTAACACACACACCTGGGCAATTTATCCCTGGGATGCCATTAACACACACACCTGGGCAATTTATCCCTGGGTTGCAATTAACATACATAGCCAAAAGATAATGCTATAATAGTATCACAAAGTGAATCCAAATAGGATTATAAATATTAAATAGGATGTGCAATTGATGCAATAAATATAAGATATGTGTCAGTTATTGGAGGTTAAAATACAATTTAATAGTTGAACTTCACATGTAATAATAAAAGATAAAATGACTACAATTAATCACAAAGGAAAAAATGCCAGAAAATACAGTTGGTTACAAAAAGTATAAAATGGGATATAATATATCCTTGTGAACAGCTAATAGATCATGTTAAAAAAGCTAATATATCATGCTAAAAACAAAACATAAATCTGACCAGTCTTGAGAAAGGTCCCCAGGGACCGAAACTCGTTGACTATACTGGTATTACGGCTCAGGTTTACTTGGTAAGTTTAATACCTACTTTACTCACATAGAGAAGCATTATTGCACTATGTTTATTTCTATTCCTTTTTAGGATGTTTTAAAGTCATCTACTATTGGACTTTCTAACGTTATCTACTATTATTTATTATTGGACTTTCTAACGTTATCTACTATGGTTAAACTCCATTAAGAAGAGGAGCATCATATTAACACTATTCCCTACCACCATCATATGGGATATCATATGGGACATCACATTTAGGATTACAACACAGATCACATAGAATATCAACAATTTTTATTTTTACGTGTAGACCTTTATAATTATTTTTCTATATAGTTTTTTCACTTATTTTTTGGCCACATTGTTTCATTTTTTCATCATTTTTGCACCATTTTTTGGCTATATATATTTTTTTTTCCCACCTGGATTCTTTGCATCACTATATATTTTTTCCACATATATATTTTTTCTACGTAGATATTTTTATTTTTTTATTTTTTCATTTTTGTCACGCATTTTTTGTTTTACACACCTTCACGGATTTACCACCAAACGGATTTATCACTAAACCTTATTGGTTAGACTTTGAGCTCAGTTTCCTTTGGACACTTATTGGGACATTTTGGTTTGGACACTTGCAATTTCTCAATTTCCTCAACTGGAGATATATTAGGGATTTTTATTGTACTTAGCTTATTGTACTTAGCCATTCGCTAGATAACCAGATTTATGTTTTTTGTTTTTAGCATGATATATTAGCTTTTTTAACATGATCTATTAGCTGTTCACAAGGATATATTATATCCCATTTTATACTTTTTGTAACCAACTGTATTTTCTGGCATTTTTTCCTTTGTGATTAATTGTAATCATTTTATCTTTTATTATTACATGTGAAGTTCAACTATTAAATTGTATTTCTTTCATGTAATTAGCAAGAGTCCATGAGCTAGTGACGTATGGGATATACATTCCTACCAGGAGGGGCAAAGTTTCCCAAACCTCAAAATGCCTACAAATACACCCCTCACCACACCCACAAATCAGTTTTACAAACTTTGCCTCCTATGGAGGTGGTGAAGTAAGTTTGTGCTAGATTCTACGTTGATATGCGCTCCGCAGCAGGTTGGAGCCCGGTTTTCCTCTCAGCGTGCAGTGAATGTCAGAGGGATGTGAGGAAAGTATTGCCTGTTTGAATTCAATGATCTCCTTCTACGGGGTCTATTTCATAGGTTCTCTGTTATCGGTCGTAGAGATTCATCTCTTACCTCCCTTTTCAGATCGACGATATACTCTTATATATACCATTACCTCTGCTGATTCTCGTTTCAGTACTGGTTTGGCTTTCTACAAACATGTAGATGAGTGTCCTGGGGTAAGTAAGTCTTATTTTCTGTGACACTCTAAGCTATGGTTGGGCACTTTTTTAATAAAGTTCTAAATATATGTATTCAAACATTTATTTGCCTTGACTCAGGATGTTCAACATTCCTTATTTTCAGACAGTCAGTTTCATATTTGGGATAATGCATTTGAATCAATCATTTTTCTTACCTTAAAAATTTGACTTTTTTCCCTGTGGGCTGTTAGGCTCGCGGGGGCTGAAAATGCTTCATTTTATTGCGTCATTCTTGGCGCGGACTTTTTTGGCGCAAAACATCTTTTCTGTTTCCGGCGTCATACGTGTCGCCGGAAGTTGCGTCATTTTTGACGTTCTTTTGCGCCAAAAATGTCGGCGTTCCGGACGTGGCGTCATTTTTGGCGCCAAAAGCATTTAGGCACCAAATAATGTGGGCGTCTTATTTGGAGCTAAAAAAATATGGGCGTCGCTTTTGTCTCCACATTATTTAAGTCTCATTTTTCTTTGCTTCTGGTTGCTAGAAGCTTGTTCCTTGGCATTTTTTCCCATTCCTGAAACTGTCATTTAAGGAAGTTGATCAATTTTGCTTTATATGTTGTTTTTTCTCTTACATATTGCGAGATGTCTCACGTTGCATCTGAGTCAGAAGATACTTCAGGAAAATCGCTGTCTGGTGCTGGAACTACCAAAGCTAAGTGTATCTGCTGTAAACTTTTGGTAGCTGTTCCTCCAGCTGTTGTTTGTATTAATTGTCATGACAAACTTGTTAATGCAGATAATATTTCCTTTAGTAATGTACCATTACCTGTTGCAGTTCCATCAACATCTAATGTTCAGAGTGTTCCTGATAACATAAGAGATTTTGTTTCTGAATCTATCAAGAAGGCTATGTCTGTTATTCCTCCTTCTAGTAAACATAAAAAATCTTTTAAAACTTCTCTTTATACAGATGAATTTTTAAATGAACATCATCATTCTGATTCTAATGACTCTTCTGGTTCAGAGGATTCTGTCTCAGAGGTTGATGCTGATAAATCTTCATATTTATTTAAAATGGAATTTATTCATTCTTTACTTAAAGAAGTACTAATTGCTTTAGAAATTGAGGATTCTGGTCCTCTTGATACTAAATATAAACGTTTAGATAAGGTCTTTAAATCTCCTGTGGTTATTCCAGAAGTTTTTCCTGTTCCTGGTGCTATTTCTGAAGTAATTTCCAGAGAATGGAATAATTTGGGTAATTCATTTACCCCTTCTAAACGTTTTAAGCAATTATATCCTGTGCCGTCTGACAGATTAGAATTTTGGGACAAAATCCCTAAAGTTGATGGGGCTATTTCTACCCTTGCTAAACGTACTACTATTCCTACGTCAGATGGTACTTTGTTTAAGGATCCTTTAGATAGGAAAATTGAATCCTTTCTAAGAAAAGCTTATCTGTGTTCAGGTAATCTTCTTAGACCTGCTATATCATTGGCTGATGTTGCTGCAGCTTCAACTTTTTGGTTGGAAACTTTAGCGCAACAAGTAACAGATCATGATTCTCATAATATTATTATTCTTCTTCAACATGCTAATAATTTTATCTGTGATGCCATTTTTGATATTATCAGAGTTGATGTCAGGTTTATGTCTCTAGCTATTTTAGCTAGAAGAGCTTTATGGCTTAAAACTTGGAATGCTGATATGTCTTCTAAATCGACTCTACTTTCCATTTCTTCCCAGGGTAACAAATTATTTGGTTCTCAGTTGGATTCTATTATCTCAACTGTTACTGGTGGGAAAGGAACTTTTTTACCACAGGATAAAAAATCTAAGGGTAAAAACAGGGCTAATAATCGTTTTCGTTCCTTTCGTTTCAACAAAGAACAAAAGCCTGATCCTTCATCCTCAGGAGCAGTTTCAGTTTGGAAACCATCTCCAGTCTGGAATAAATCCAAGCCTTCTAGAAAAGCAAAGCCAGCTTCTAAGTCCACGTGAAGGTGCGGCCCTCATTCCAACTCAGCTGGTAGGGGGCAGGTTACGTTTTTTCAAAGAAATTTGGATCAATTCTGTTCACAATCTTTGGATTCAGAACATTGTTTCAGAAGGGTACAGAATTGGTTTCAAGATAAGACCTCCTGCAAAGAGATTTTTTCTTTCCCGTGTCCCAGTAAATCCAGTGAAAGCTCAAGCATTTCTGAAATGTGTTTCAGATCTAGAGTTGGCTGGAGTAATTATGCCAGTTCCAGTTGTGGAACAGGGGCTGGGGTTTTATTCGAATCTCTTCATTGTACCAAAGAAGGAGAATTCCTTCAGACCAGTTCTGGATCTAAAAATATTGAATCGTTATGTAAGGATACCAACGTTCAAAATGGTAACTGTAAGGACTATCTTGCCTTTTGTTCAGCAAGGGCATTATATGTCCACAATAGATTTACAGGATGCATATCTGCATATTCCGATTCATCCAGATCATTATCAGTTCCTGAGATTCTCTTTCCTGGACAAGCATTACCAGTTTGTGGCTCTGCCGTTTGGCCTAGCTACAGCTCCAAGAATTTTTACAAAGGTTCTCGGTGCCCTTCTGTCTGTAATCAGAGAACAGGGTATTGTGGTATTTCCTTATTTGGACGATATCTTGGTACTTGCTCAGTCTTCACATTTAGCAGAATCTCATACGAATCGACTTGTGTTGTTTCTTCAAGATCATGGTTGGAGGATCAATTCACTAAAAAGTTCATTGATTCCTCAGACAAGGGTAACCTTTCTGGGTTTCCAGATAGATTCAGTGTCCATGACTCTGTCTTTGACAGACAAGAGACGTCTAAAATTGATTTCAGCTTGTCGAAACCTTCAGTCACAATCATTCCCTTCGGTAGCCTTATGCATGGAAATTCTAGGTCTTATGACTGCTGCATCGGACACGATCCCCTTTGCTCGTTTTCACATGCAACCTCTTCAGCTCTGTATGCTGAATCAATGGTGCAGGGATTACACAAAGATATCTCAATTAATATCTTTGAAACCGATTGTACGACACTCTCTAACGTGGTGGACAGATCACCATTGTTTAATTCAGGGGGCTTCTTTTGTTCTTCCGACCTGGACTGTAATTTCAACAGATGCAAGTCTTACAGGTTGGGGAGCTGTGTGGGGATCTCTGACGGCACAAGGAGTTTGGGAATCTCAGGAGGTGAGATTACCGATCAATATTTTGGAACTCCGTGCAATTTTCAGAGCTCTTCAGTCTTGGCCTTTTCTGAAGAGAGAATCGTTCATTTGTTTTCAGACAGACAATGTCACAACTGTGGCATACATCAATCATCAAGGAGGGACTCACAGTCCTCTGGCTATGAAAGAAGTATCTCGAATTCTGGTTTGGGCGGAATCCAGCTCCTGTCTAATCTCTGCGGTTCATATCCCAGGTATAGACAATTGGGAAGCGGATTATCTCAGTCGCCAAACGTTGCATCCGGGCGAATGGTCTCTTCACCCAGAGGTATTTCTTCAGATTGTTCAAATGTGGGAACTTCCAGAAATAGATCTGATGGCGTCTCATCTAAACAAGAAACTTCCCAGGTATCTGTCCAGATCCCGGGATCCTCAGGCGGAGGCAGTGGATGCATTATCACTTCCTTGGAAGTATCATCCTGCCTATATCTTTCCGCCTCTAGTTCTTCTTCCAAGAGTAATCTCCAAGATTCTGAAGGAATGCTCGTTTGTTCTGTTGGTAGCTCCGGCAGGTTTTGGTATGCGGATCTTGTCCGGATGGCCTCTTGCCATCCGTGGACTCTTCCGCTAAGACCAGACCTTCTGTCGCAAGGTCCTTTTTTCCATCAGGATCTCAAATCCTTAAATTTAAAAGGTATGGAGATTGAACGCTTGATTCTTGGTCAAAGAGGTTTCTCTGACTCTGTGATGATTAATACTATGTTACAGGCTCGTAAATCTGTATCTAGAGAGATATATTATAGAGTCTGGAAGACTTATATTTCTTGGTGTCTTTCTCATCATTTTTCTTGGCATTCTTTTAGAATTCCGAGAATTTTACAGTTTCTTCAGGATGGTTTAGATAAAGGTTTATCCGCAAGTTCTTTGAAAGGACAAATCTCTGCTCTTTCTGTTCTTTTTCACAGAAAGATTGCTAATCTTCCTGATATTCATTGTTTTGTACAAGCTTTGGTTCGTATAAAACCTGTCATTAAGTCAATTTCTCCTCCTTGGAGTTTGAATTTGGTTCTGGGGGCTCTTCAAGCTCCTCCTTTTGAACCCATGCATTCATTGGACATTAAATTACTTTCTTGGAAAGTTTTGTTCCTTTTGGCGATCTCTTCTGCCAGAAGAGTTTCTGAATTATCTGCTCTTTCTTGTGAGTCTCCTTTTCTGATTTTTCATCAGGATAAGGCGGTGTTGCAAACTTCTTTTGAATTTTTACCTAAGGTTGTGAATTCCAACAACATTATTAGACAAATTGTGGTTCCATCATTATGTCCTAATCCTAAGAATTCTAAGGAGAAATCGTTGCATTCTTTGGATGTTGTTAGAGCTTTGAAATATTATGTTGAAGCTACTAAGTCTTTCCGAAAAACTTCTAGTCTATTTGTTATCTTTTCCGGTTCTAGAAAAGGCCAGAAAGCTTCTGCCATTTCTTTGGCATCTTGGTTGAAATCTTTAATTCATCATGCCTATGTCGAGTCGGGTAAAACTCCGCCTCAAAGGATTACAGCTCATTCTACTAGGTCAGTTTCTACTTCCTGGGTGTTTAGGAATGAAGCTTCGGTTGATCAGATTTGCAAAGCAGCAACTTGGTCCTCTTTGCATACTTTTACTAAATTCTACCATTTTGATGTATTTTCTTCTTCTGAAGCAGTTTTTGGTAGAAAAGTACTTCAGGCAGCGGTTTCAGTTTGAATCTTCTGTTTATGTTTTTCATTAAACTTTATTTTGGGTGTGGATTATTTTCCGCAGGAATTGGCTATCTTTATTTTATCCCTCCCTCTCTAGTGACTCTTGCGTGGAAAGATCCACATCTTGGGTAGTCATTATCCCATACGTCACTAGCTCATGGACTCTTGCTAATTACATGAAAGAAAACATAATTTATGTAAGAACTTACCTGATAAATTCATTTCTTTCATATTAGCAAGAGTCCATGAGGCCCGCCCTTTTTTGTGGTGGTTATGATTTTTTTGTATAAAGCACAATTATTCCAATTCCTTATTTTATATGCTTTCGCACTTTTTTCTTATCACCCCACTTCTTGGCTATTCGTTAAACTGATTTGTGGGTGTGGTGAGGGGTGTATTTGTAGGCATTTTGAGGTTTGGGAAACTTTGCCCCTCCTGGTAGGAATGTATATCCCATACGTCACTAGCTCATGGACTCTTGCTAATATGAAAGAAATTAATTTATCAGGTAAGTTCTTACATAAATTATGTTTTTAACCTCCAATAACTGACACATATCTTATATTTATTGCATCAATTGCACATCCTATTTAATATATATAATCCTATTTGGATTCCCTTTGTGATACTATTATAGCATTATCTTTTGGATTCCACCTTAAGCAATTCAACCCATCCTAGGGGTGTTGTAGCGCTCCCTCTCAGCACCCTTTTGATCTATAATTTGAGGTCCGGTTGGGAGACCTCGCTTTATCTGAGGAGTAGTTTGTGTGGTATATATTTTTGGCGCTGATGATATATTCTGTATAACATACATAGCCCTCTTCAGTTAACCCCTGAGATACCCGTGAACTACCCACTACAGCATGTTTACATGCCTTACAATCAGAGAAGCCACATTTATGCAACCCCTTGACTCGTAACCATGATGATTGTTTTTTCTGTGAAATGGGGACAGATAGTGATACAATATTACCTAGCGTTCTACCATTCCTGTAAGAAAAGCGTACATGTTTCTGAGGATTGAGACCAAAACAATCTTCCGCAGACAGCATAGGAAGATGTTTTTTAATAATGTCACACACCTCTTTGTACTGATTTAAATACTGTGTAAAAACGGTATTTCCTTAGTCTCTTTCTGTTTGGGTCTGGGACTGGTAACCCGCTTATCTTTTAGCAAAGCTTCCCTATCAATCTGGGCCACTGAGAGGCGTGCATCCTTAATTATATTATTGCTGTATCCTCTCTCTTTCTAAGATCTCTATCTAATTGTATGGCCTCTTTTGTATATACTGTAGGGTCAGTGCAATTTCTATTAATTCTATGATGTTGACCCTTGGCTATTGCCTTAAAGGTTTGTAGCGGGTGATTACTTTTAGCATGTAGAAGGGAGTTTTTGGCAATAGTTTTTTTTTTGTATATCTTAGTTTCAACTTTAGAATTGTCAATATTGCCCACAAGTGTGAGATCTATATAATCAATGCTCGAATTGTGGGACTCATATGTGAATGTGAAAACAGTATCTGTGGTTTTGGTATAATTAAAACTGAAACTGATATAATTCTGTCATGTCTCCTTCCCATATGACGATTAAATTGTCAATATACCTTTTGTATAAAGCTATGTGCTGTTTGAAAGGGTTTCCATCTCAGTAGATGCCTCACAGCTCCCACCACCCCATAAAGAGGTTGGCATAGGAGGGGGTATATTTTGCCCCCATAGCTCTGCCGCATCTCTGGAGATAGAAATCTCCCCAATAACAAAAATAATTGTGTGACAGAAGATATTCGATAATTTTCAAAACATACTCCTGCATGTTACTACTAAGTGTACTTCTATGTGAAAGGAAATATCCAACTGCCTGTAGCCCCCTGTCATGAAGAATACAACTATAGAGTGACACTACATCCATTGTTACCCATCTGGGCGAAACAGTCCAGTTATGATTTTCTAATATTTGTATTAGTTGTTTTGAATCTCTTAACTTGCTAGTTCTAAAACTAAGGGTTGTAGGATGGATTCAACCCCCTCTGACAGGGGCTCCAATAAGGAACCAATGCCAGACACAATAGGCCGGCCTGTAACATCAGTTAGACTCTTGTGGACTTTAGAAAATACATGAAATATTGGTGTTTGGGGATGTATGACCCACAAAAATTAATGTTTCTGTTTATCTATAAATCCATTGTGTAATTCTTCATCCAAAAGGTGTGACAGTTTTAGTTTAAAATCATTTAATATATGTTTGGATAGTTTAACATATGTGTTTCTATTATTTACTTGTCTCATTATTTCTCTATCATAGTCTGTTCTGTTAAGCACAACTATGCTCCCTCCTTTATCTGATTTACGTATGACTATGTTGGGATTCTTCTCTAGTTCTTTAATTGCTTTATTTTCTTTATAGGATAAATTGTGCTTTTGTAAATGTGTCTTTCCTTTATTATCTTTATGAAGGTTCTCTAATTCCTTTATTACCTTTTCTTGAAAGGATTCTAAAACCCCACCTCGGGATGGCACAGGATAAAATGAACACTTGGTTCTAAAACCTATGTGTGATTCCATCTTATTCAATGATTCTGGGATTTCTTGACTTTGTAATGTTAACAATGTTTCTCTGGTGCAAGCTTCAGAGAAATTGATGTGACCCAAAGATAAAGGTGTCCTATTGAGGCCAGTGCTGGGTTCAATCTCCTTCCTACTTGTAAAGAAATGTTTCCTTACTGTAAGATTTCTAACCATTCTATTCACATCCACTATTGTGTTGAAGAGGTTGAATCCAGCACTAGGCACAAAATGTAACCTATAGTTAAGAACCTTATCTTGTTCTTTTATGAGAGATATATCTGAAAGATTGATCACTGTTACCAGTGACTCCTAATCCTTTTTTGTCTTCAGGGCATACCTTGTTGGTTGAGATTGGGGTTTCCCCCTCCTTCTCCCCCCATGTTGCATGGTGTTCCCTAGTGGTTGTTTGAGTATTATCGTTGGCACTAAAAAAGCCTCATCAAATCTATTTCTAGCTCCATCTTGTGGTTTCTCTATCTTTTCACTTGTGTTGAGTGCATATTTGTTAGAAAAACTGTTTTTCTTAACAGCCGCTGGTTCCACATATGAGACACTAGCGTTGTGGTTAATCTGGCTCTTCTACCACATTAGTCTCATTGTCACCACTGTTATCATCTGTGGATTCAGCTTCTGTGTCAGAGAATGTTACTGTTTTCTTTGTATTACCCTTAGTGTTCTTTCCTCTGCACCTAAAATTCCTTCTGTTATTACTGCGATAGAAATTGAACCTATCTTTCCTCTGCCATATATGTATGTTATTTGTTTGGTAATCTGTCCAATCCCTCAAAAACTTTGTGTGTTTAACTTATACTATTTCTCCAGAAGATTTCTCTATTATATCAGATAGATTTTTATCACAAGTAGGATATTCAGGTATAGCTTGAAATTTAATTTGTTGTTGTAAAGAAGTAATTTTCTCATTAATATCCACAAGTAATTTATCTTTAAACATAATAATCATAAACATTAGTCTAAAAGAACATTCATCAAGAATATTGTTCCAATCATCCTTAAATTTGGGGTCCTCCACTTCAAAGGTGGGGAATTTGTTAATTCGTAACCCCCTGGATATCATCTTAAGATTCACATATTTCTCTAATGTCCATTTGTCATATTTAATTTTCTCCGTCTTAAAGGGACAGTCTACACCAAAATTGTTCTTATTTAAAAAGATAGATAATCCCTTTATTACCCATTCCCCGTTTTTGCATAACCAACACAGTTATATTAATATACATTTTACCTCTGTGATTACCTTGTATCTAAGCCTTTGCAGACAGCCTCCTTATCTAAGTGCCTTTGACAGACATGCAGTGAAGTCAATCAGTGAAGACTCCTAAATAACTTCACGGGAGTGAGCACAATGTTATCTATATGACACATGTGAACTAGCACAGTCTAACTGTGAAAAACTTTCAAAATGCTCTGAGCTAGGAGGCGGTTTTCAACTGTTTAGAAATCAGTTTGAGCCTAACTAGGTTTAGCTTTTTAAAAATACCACCAAGGGAACAAAGCAAATTTGATGATAAAAGCAAATTGGAAAGTTGTTTAAAATTGCATGCCCTATCTGAATCATGAGAGTTTAGTTTTGACTTTACTGTCCCTTTAACCATTAATAGCTCTATTCTTGAAAAATGTTCTGGAAGATCAAGATTAGAATCATCCACAGAAAAAATTGTATTAATGTTTCTGTTGCAAACATCGTTAGGGTTTCTCAATGAGTAGAGCACCATTTGCTGTGTAGTAGTAGTAGATGTGCTTTCAATTGCCATATTATCAAATGTCTCCGTATCTTATTAAAGGAAACAATTCTCTGTTTGTTAAATTGTGACCACAGTATCCTCAGCGTGAATACCACTCAATCCAGATTTTCATAAATGGCAAGTAATGCAAGTAACCATCAGGCTAATACTCGCCCAGATTACGAGTTTTGAGCGCTAAAGGGAAAGTAAAGACCGCAGCTTTTTCGGCGGTATTTCACTCCCTATAGCGCTGGTATTATAGGTTTACAAAAAGCAGGCGTTTGCGGGCGATATGGCAGCGTTGAGCTCCATAACGCACCCAAATACCAGCGCTGCTTTGACGTGCACATAGTGTTTATTTATCATCTATTATTTATTCATTCATTATTCACTATTTCATGTGCTAATACTCATGTGCGTACTGGGCACACACATGTGTGAATAGATGCGCAATTTCTTTTATTGCGTATTGCATTTTATATACACATACATATTCCTCTGGTACGGAATTAATTTTTTGCACTTTATATACTTTTTTTCAGTATTGAAATATTTTAATTTTTTTTTCTCCTGCATATTGCACTTTACATATTTTTGTGGTATGAAAACTTTTTGCACAAGTCACTTGATTTTTATTGTCCCTTGTCAGATCTACCATTACAGTACTTCCTTGTGTTATGGATAGGTTAGATACTCAATTACAATTTCGTTTTCTCTGTTTTTTTATTCTGTACAATGGCAATAAACTAATCAAATCTAATCTAATCTAAAATCGTGCACGATTTCCTCATAGACTTCAATGGGGAGAGCTGGCAAAAAAAAAGCCTAACACCTGCAATAACGGAGCGTAAAGCTCCGTAACACAGCCCCATTAAAGTCTATGATGAAAAAAAATTACGTTTACACCTAACACCCTAACATAAACCACAAATCTAAACACCCCTAATCTGCTGCCCCCAACATCGCCGCCACCTACATTACTGTTATTAACCCCTAATCTGCTGCCCCCAACATCGCTGCAACCTACATTACTGTTATTAACCCCTATTCTGCCGCCCCCAATCTCGTCGCCACCTAACTACACTTATTAACCCCTAATCTGCTGCCCCTAACATTGCCGCAACCTACATTACTGTTATTAACCCCTAATCTGTTGCCCTCAAAATTGCCGCCACCTAACGACACTTATTAACTCCTAATCTGCTGCCCCCAATTTTGCTGCCACTATACTAAAGTTATTAACCCCTAAACCTAACCCTAAATCTAATCTTAACCCTAACGTAACCCTAACACCCACTAACTTTAACCTAATTAAAATAATTACAATTAATACCTAAATTATTGTTATTTAAAATTAAATACATACTTACCTTTAAAATAAAACCCAAGATAGCTACAATATAACTAATAGTTATATTGTAGCTAGCTTATGTTTTATTTTTATTTCACAGGTAAGTTTGTATTTATTTTAACTAGGTTGATTAGTTAATAAATAGTTATTAACTATTTACTAATTACCTAGTAAAAATAAAAAAAAAATGACCTGTGAAATGAAACCTAACCTGTCTTACAGTTAAACCTAACATTACACTAAAATTAAATAAATTAAATTAAAAAAAATACATTTATCTAAATTACAAAAAATAATAAACATTAAATTACACAAAATAAAAAAAGAAATTATCAAAAATAAAAACGAATTACTCCTAATCTAATAGCCCTATCAAAATAAAAAAGTCCCCCCAAAATAAAAAAACCCTAGCCTACACTAAACTGCCAATAGCCCTTAAAAGGGCCTTTTGCAGGGCATTGCCCCAAATAAATCAGCTCTTTTACCTGTAAAAAAATACAACCAACCCCCCAACAGTAAAACCCACCACCCACACATCCAACCCCCCAAATAAAATCCTATCTAAATGAACCTAAGCTCCCCATTGCCCTGAAAAGGGCATTTGGATTGGCATTGCCCTTAAAAGGGCATTTAGCTATTTTACATTGCCCAAAACCCTAAGCTAAAAATAAAACCCACCCAATAAACCCTTAAAAAAACCTAACACTAACCCCTGAAGATACACTTACAGTTTTTGAAGACCGGACATCCATCCTCATCCAGCCGGGAGAAGTCTTCATCCAAGCGGCAAGAAGTCCTCAACGAAGCCGGGAGAAGTCTTCATCCAAGCGGCAAGAAGTCCTCAACGAAGCCGGGAGAAGTCTTCATCCAAGCGGCAAGAAGTCCTCAACAAAGCCGGGAGAAGTTTTCATCCAAGCTGCAAGAAGTCCTCAACAAAGCAGGGAGAAGTCTTCATCCAATGTAAATAAGCTAAATGCCCTTTTAAGGGCATTACCCATCCAAATGCTCTTTTCAGGGCAATGGGGAGCTTAGGTTTATTTAGATAGGATTTTATTTGGGGGGTTGGCTGTGTGGGTGGTGGGTTTTACTGTTGGGGGGTTATTTGTATTTTTTTACAGGTAAAAGAGCTGATTTATTTGGGACAATGCCCCGCAAAAGGCCCTTTTAAGGGCTATTGGCAGTTCAGTGTAGGCTAGGGTTTTTTTTATTGGGGGGGGGGCTTTTTTATTTTGATAGGGCTATTAGATTAGGAGTAATTTGTTTTTATTTTTCATAATTTCTTTTTTTATTTTGTGTAATTTAGTGTTTATTATTTTTTGTAATTTAGATAAATGTATTTTTTAAATTTATTTAATTTTATTGTAATGTTAAGTGTTAGTGTAAGGCAGGTTAGGTTTTATTTTACAGGTAAATTTGTTTTTATCTTAACTAGGTAGCTAGTAAATAGTTAATAACTCTTTACTAACTAGTCTACCTAGTTAAAATAAATACAAACTTAGCTGTGAAATAAAAATAAAACCTAAGATAGATACAATATAACTATTAGTTATATTGTAGCTATCTTAGGTTTTATTTTATAGATAAATTTTTAGTTGTAAATAGGAATTATTTAGTTATTAATAGTAGGTTTTATTTAGATTTATTTTAATTATATTTAAGTTAGGGGGTGTTAGGGTTAGGTTTAGGGGTTAATAGGTTTATTATAGCGGCGGAGTGGGCAGACGGCAGATTAGGTGTTAATTATATTTAAATAGTGTTTTTTACGCGTGAGGGCTGCAGTTTAGGGGTTAATAATTTTATTCTAGTGGCGATGATGTCGGGGAGCGGCGGAATAGGGGTTAATCATATTTTTAAGTGGCGGCGAGGTCCGGAGCGGCAGATAAGGGGTTAATACATTTATTATAGTGTTTGCGATGCGGGAGGGCCTCGGTTTAGGGGTTAATAGGTAGTTTATGGGTGTACTTTTTAACACTTTAGTTGTGTGTTTTATGGTACAGCTTTGTAACTTAAAACTCATAACTACTGACTTTAGATGGCGGTACGAATCTTGTCGGTATAGGCTGTACCGCTCACTTTTTGGCCTCCCAGGCAAAACTCGTAATACCGGCGCTATGAAAGTCCCATTGAAAAATTACTTTTTTTAAAGTGCGGTACTGACGTTGCGTGACGGCCAAAAAAGTGTGCGGTGCACCTATACCGACAAGACTTTTAATAGCAGCGGTAGGGAAAAAGCAGCATTATACTCATAACGCAAAACTCGTAATCTAGCTGTATGTTATTTATTTCCATACTTGCCCATGTGGGAAATTTTATGTTGGAAAAACGTGTACCACTTTTAGGGAACATTTAGCGAACCACATAAGTGCCAGTAGAGCAGTTATTAAGGATAAACATAATGACCACCCGGTAGCCAGGTACTTTCTTGAAAATGGACACACAGTAGCATTGTTAAGAACAATGGTTATTGATAGATAACCACCTCTCAAAAAAGGAGGCAACAGGGAGGAAGAACTATTAAAAAGGGAGACCCAATGGATATACAGGCTGGGAACCTTGGAACCCAAAGGGTTAAACACACACCTTGACTACTCACTTTTTACTTAATTTATAAATTTGTTTTATTCCATGAAGTGGGTGTGTAAAACTATGAACGGAAAGCTAGGTATATATTGTAACAAATATGTGTGTAAATATTTTGTCACCTTTAAGAATATATTGACCACTATATATAGTGATGGGTGTATGTATATAGACCTTTGCATAAGTCCTATCTTTAGACGACAGTAACGTATTAATATATGCATAACGCTTATGTGTTAGGACACTCTTACACTGATTTGTGTTGTCAAAATATAAAACTGATTTTGCAATAACTCATGTATGCCCCTACATACGTCCATAGAGCAGGAGTGTTAATAGACTGTTATGTGGACATAAAATGTACCATAATAAAAAAGACTGCTGCACACATTTAATATATGTTACAGATGTAGCCCTGTAATTACTAAAATGTGACATCACAGTCCATCATACCACAACAGGTATTTCAGTGAGCTATACACACTAACAAACCACACACAGATCCAGAATGGCGGACTGACACACTGAGAAATAAGCTAATGTTATTAAGGTATGTTAAATTAAGTGACGTAAAAAGCTTAAGAACATGTTTGTTATGCGGATGTGATGCACCTTTAAGGAGTATCCCCTCCCATCTCATGATCCTCCCTATATTTAGTCAGCCCTCACAACCAAACCTTGCCTGAATATTGAAGCTCTACAGTTACTCTAAGGAGTTTGTTATTTTGCCTTCTTTTCAGGTCTTTTTCCAGCCTTTTAGCATTTCAAACTATCTGCTGCAAGTATTCTACTGATATCTATTCTACAGCTTACCAAAGTTTTATGTTCCGTAACTAAGTCTATCTTGGAATCCCTACATTACCGGATCTACATCCTCCGCATCCCGGAACTAAGATGCACACACAGCTCACTGACCGCCGACACCGGTCGCTTCTCAGAACACCTCTCTCTATACATGTAACGGGTATCATAGTATCGTATGCCTAAATGTATTCCCCAAATTAACTGTTTATATGACATTCGTGGCTCAGTTGTCTCTCATATACGGCACTAAGTTTATGTGTATTAGGATTACCGGATTTACCTTATTCATGTATATCTTCGTATTCTAAGTACTTCTGATTTTCTGTTGTGCTTAAACTTTGGAGCAATAACTTACTACAGATACTAGTGCATTAACAAGGTTTTACCTAAAAAGCCTTCAACTCCCTGAGATTATTGACTCAATGGACTTTGTATATATTTTAGAGTGATTGTGTGTGTGCGTGAAGAACGGAAGTGAACAACTCTAACTTGGTAACTCATTCACTACCACTACCTAAGAACTCCATACTGAACATCTATATGTTCACAACCTTATTTTGAACACAAAATCCAGTTGTTCTTTATAAGTTTCCATATTATCTGTCTCACTTTGTCTATTCGGGTAATTTTAACCTTTATTACCTGCTTGGTACATAAAAAAGCAACACACCCCTCTCTTACTCTGAGGGTAATCCTAAAAAATAAGCCTTCTCAATACTGAGACACAACATAATATTCAGGCCTATAAAAGAATATATAAAGGTTTATTTTTGTACAAATAACAATATGGATCCAAATGAAATAAAGAATGAGTTTACCAATATTTATCTAAAATTGGATTACCTCAACAAAGGTTTAACTGAAGTACAAGCAGAGAACACTGCACTAAAAGCTTTAATTAAAGATTGTATGCCCACAAAGAGTACTGAATGTCCAGAACCACATATTCAATATCCTCAACCTTTTTCTGGGAAACATAATGAGTTTAGGGATTTTAAAAATGCATGTCACCTTCTCTTTTCCCTAAGGCCTCGTACTTACCATTCAGAAAGGATCAAGGTATGTACAACCATTTCCTTTCTACAAGGGGAACCTAGATCCTGGGCCAACAGGTTTTTTGAGAGCAACAATCCGATTCTAGACTCATTACAGGACTTCTTTTTAGCAATGACAAACCTCTACGAAGACTCAAATACCCAAATAAATGCCGAAACTAAGCTTTGTTCCTTAAAACAAGGGAAACGGACCATTGAGGAATACACAACTGAATTCCAGATGTGGGCTGATGACTCTCAATGGAATGAGATAAGCCTCAAAAAACAATTTCGTTTAGGACTTTCAGAAACCTTAAAAGATGAACTTTCCCATTTAGAGGTCCCTGACAGTCTCTCATCTCTGATAAAACTGAGTACTGCATTGGATAGAAGACTCCGAGAAAGAAGGGCAGAAAGAGCAGGTTATAAAACCATACCTAAGCGATATACACCCACTCATGAGAAACCTTCTGCCAATACTACACCTATGGAGATAGGTGTTATCAAAGGTCCCCTCACACCAGAGGAAAAATCCAGGAGAAGATTAGAGAATGTATGCCTCTACTGTGCTCACAAAGAGCATACAGTCTCATCATGTCCACTACTTCTAAGACAAAAGAAGGGTAAGTCATCTCATGATATACAGTTATACAACATAACAATAAATACCCAAATGACTCTACCTTTTTCCTTACAGTGGGATCAGAGAAATGTCCAATTGATTTGATACCTGGATCACAAATTCCACATGGGAAAATATATCCTCTCTCCCAAAATGAATTAACGTTTGTGAGAGCTTACTTAGATGATAACCAACGTAAAGGGTTTATCTCACACTCCACATCTCCTGCAGCAGCAGGCATGTTTCTAGTTAGAAACAAGGACGGTACCATACGTCCGATTATAGACTATAGAGCATTGAACAACATTACCATAAAAAACAGATACCCTCTACCCCTAATACCCGAACTTCTTGAACGCCTACATGGTGCCACCATCTACTCAAAATTGGACTTAAAAGGGGCCTACAACCTTATTAGAGTAAAACAAGGTGATGAATGGAAGACCGCCTTTAGGACACGGTATGGCCTCTTCCAATATAATGTGATGCCATTTGGTCTAAGTAATGCCCCAGCAACGTTTCAACATTTTATTAATTAAATCTTTCGTGATTTAATTGACATATGTGTCATAATATACTTAGAAGACATCCTTATCTTTTCTAAGACTCTACAAGATCATGAAAAACACGTACGCTGGGTGCTCACCAGGTTAAAGGAACACAAATTGTACGCCAAATTAGAGAAATGCTCATTCCATGTTCATGAGATTAAATTTTTGGGTTACATCATAACACCAAACAAGATACAAATGGATCCAGAAAAAGTTACCGCTATTCTAAATTGGCCAGTTCCAACAACCGTAAGAGCCCTACAGAGATTCATAGGTTTCACGAACTTCTACCGAAAATTTATAAAAGATTTGAAACCACTAACACAATTAACTAGCAAGAAACAAAGGTATAAATGGACAGACGAAGCTCAGACATCTTTTAACATCTTAAAGAAGTAGTTTACTACAGCACCTGTACTTACATTACCCAACTTCAACTCCCAGTTTATTCTTGAAGTAGACGCCTCTAACACAGGAATAGGTGCAATTCTATCACAGAAAAACAAAGAGAAGACAGAAACCCATCCTATAGCTTATTATTCGAGAACGCTCACAACTGCCGAAAATAATTATAGCATAGGAGATAAAGAGCTTCTGGCTATAAAATGTTCCTTAGAACACTGGAGGAATTTCTGGTGGCCTGGCATGAACCAAACTATATACAACTATGTATAAAATTGTGACGTTTGCGCCAGGAACAAATTAGAACATAAAAATCCCATAGGTCTCTTAACTCCTCTGCCTATCCCTGATAAGCCTTGGAGTACCATATCCATGGACTTTATTGTCGACCTAGCTAACTCACAACATTACAACACTATGGCCTAGATTTAGAGTTTGGCGGTAGCCGTGAAAACCAGCGTTAGAGGCTCCTAACGCTGGTTTTTACTGCCCGCTGGTATTTAGAGTCAGTCAGGAAAGGGTCTAACGCTTACTTTCCAGCCGCGACTTTTCCATACCGCAGATCCCCTTACGTCAATTGCGTATCCTATCTTTTCAATGGGATCTTTCTAACGCCGGTATTTAGAGTAGTGGCTGAAGTGAGCGTTAGAAATCTAACGACAAAACTCCACCGCAGAAAAAAGTCAGTAGTTAAGAGCTTTCTGGGCTAACGCCGGTTTATAAAGCTCTTAACTACTGTGCTCTAAAGTACACTAACACCCATAAACTACCTATGTACCCCTAAACCGAGGCCCCCCCACATCGCCGCCACTCTATTAAAAATTTGTAACCCCTAATCTGCCGCTCCGTACACCGCCGCCACCTACGTTATCCCTATGTACCCCTAATCTGCTGCCCCTAATACCGCCGACACCTACATAATATTTATTAACCCCTAATCTGCCGCCCCCAACGTCGCCGCCACCTACCTACACTTATTAACCCCTAATCTGCCGACCGGACCGCACCGCTACTATAATAAATATATTATCCCCTAATCCGCCTCACTCCCGCCTCAGTAACCCTATAATAAATAGTATTAACCCCTAATCTGCCCTCCCTAACATCGCCGACACCTAACTTCAAGCATTAACCCCTAATCTGCCGACCGGAGCTCACCGCTACTCTAATAAATTTTTTAACCCCTAAAGCTAATTCTAACCCTAACCCTAACACCCCCCTAAGTTAAATATAATTTAAATCTAACGAAATAAATTAACTCTTATTAAATAAATTATTCCTATTTAAAGCTAAATACTTACCTGTAAAATAAACCCTAATATATCTACAATATAAATAATAATTATATTGTAGCTATTTTAGGATTAATATTTCTTTTACAGGTAACTTTGAATTTATTTTAACTAGGTAGAATAGTTATTACATAGTTATTAACTATTTAATAACTACCTAGCTAAAAGAAATACAAAATTACCTGTAAAATAAATCCTAACCTAAGTTACAATTAAACACTACACTATCAATAAATTAATTAAATACAATACCTACAAATAAATACAATTAAATAAACTAACAAGTACAAAAATAAAAAAGAACTAAGTTACAAAAAAATAAAAAAATATTTACAAACATTAGAAAAATATTACAACAATTTTAAACTAATTACACCTACTCTAAGCCCCCTAATAAAATAACAAAGACCCCCAAAATAAAAAAATGCCCTACCCTATTCTAAAATTAAAATAGAAAAGCTCTTTTACCTTACCAGCCCTGAAAAGGGCCCTTTGCGGGGCATGCCCCAAAGAATTCAGCTCTTTTGCCTGTAAAAAAAAAACATACAATACCCCCCCCCAACATTACAACCCACCACCCACATACCCCTAATCTAACCCAAACCCCCCTTAAATAAACCTAACACTAAGCCCCTGAAGATCTCCCTACCTTGTCTTCACCACGCCCGGTTCACCGATCGATCCAGAAGAGCTCCTCCGATGTCTTGATCCAAGCCCAAGCGGGGGGCTGAAGATGTCCATGATCCGACTGAAGTCTTCATCCAAGCGGGAGCTGAAGAGGGGGGGTTAATAGCTATTGTACCTGGTTAAAATAAATACAGAGTTGCCTGTAAAATAAACATTAATCCTAAAATAGCTACAATATAATTATAATTTATATTGTAGCTATATTAGGGTTTATTTTACAGGTAAGTATTTAGCTTTAAATAGGAATAATTTATTTAATAAGAGTTAATTTATTTCATTAGATTTAAATTATATTTAACTTAGGGGGGTGTTAGTGTTAGACTTAGCTTTAGGGGTTAATACATTTATTAGAGTAGCGGTGAGATCCGGTCGGCAGATTAGGGGTTAATTATTGTAGGTAGGTGGAGGCGACGTTGGGGGCGGCAGATTAGGGGTTAATAAATATCATATAGGGGTCGGTGGTGTTAGGGGCAGCAGATTAGGGGTACATAGGTATAATGTAGGTTGCGGCGGTGTACGGAGCGGCAGATTAGGGGTTAAAAATAATATGCAGGGGTCAGCGATAGCGGGGGGCGGCAGATTAGGTGTTAATAAATATAATATAGGGGTCGGTGGTGTTAGGGGCAGCAGATTAGGGGTACATAGGTATAATGTAGGTTGCGGCGGTGTACGGAGCGGCAGATTAGGGGTTAAAAATAATATGCAGGGGTCAGCGATAGCGGGGCGGCAGATTAGGTGTTAATAAATATAATATAGGGGTCGGTGGTGTTAGGGGCAGCAGATTAGGGGTACATAGGTATAATGTAGGTTGCGGCGGTGTACGGAGCGGCAGATTAGGGGTTAAAAATAATATGCAGGGGTCAGCGATAGCGGGGCGGCAGATTAGGGGTTAATAAGTGTAAGGTTAGGGGTGTTTAGACTCGGGGTATATGTTAGGGTGTTAGGTGCAGACTTAGAAACTGTTTCCCCATAGGAAACAATGGGGCTGCGTTAGGAGCTGAACGCTGCTTTTTTGCAGGTGTTAGGGTTTTTTTCAGCTCAAACTGCCCCATTGTTTCCTATGGGGATATCGTGCACGAGCACGTTTTTGAAGCTGGCCGCGTCCGTAAGCAACGCTGGTATTTAGAGTTGCAGTGGCGGTAAATATGCTCTACGCTCCCTTTTTTGGAGCCTAACGCAGCCCTTCTGTGAACTCTAAATACCAGCGGTATTTAAAAGGTGCGGGGGGAAAAAAGCATGCGTAGCTAACGCACCCCTTTGGCCGCAGAACTCTAAATCTAGCCGTTAATTAGTAGTGATAGACCACTTAACACGTTTAGTGCATTTCATACCTTTGAAGGGGTTACCCACAGCCTTAACAACAGCTAAAGCATTCCTAGACTGTATTGTAAAACTACACGGTTTACCCACTGTTATTATCACCAACAGAGGTACGCAGTTCACCTCCTCCTTCTGGAGATCATTATGCAAATTATTAAAGGTTGACTCGAGATATTCTACAGCCTTTCACCCCCAAACCAATGGGTTAACAGAAAGAGTAAACCAAACCCTAGAGCAATACTTAAGATGCTTTATAACTCACTTACAAGATGATTGGATAACCTATCTTCCGATGGCAGAATTTTAGTACAACAATTCTATTTCAGCCTCTATTAAAATGTCACCTTTCTTTGCAACATATGGATACAATCCGAATACCATAACTCTTTCCAATAAAGAAGTGAGTTCACCTAGTGCCATAGAATTTTCAGCAACATTACAAGAAAGGTTAGATATCTTAAAAGTTCATCTCTCGAACGCAAAGGAGAATAAAAAACAAAACTATGACCAACATCATAGAACAAGTCTACCATATCAAATTGGTGATCAGGTACTATTATCCATCAAGAATCTCAAATTACAGGTACCTTGTAAAAAATTAGCCAACCAATTCCTCGGACCTTTTACGATTGAGAAAGTTGTCAATTCTAATGCCGTTAGACTTAGTGTGTTATTGACTTTTATAAAATCCATCCCACATTCCATGTGTCTCTCTTGAAACCCTATACAGTTGTTCCTCAAGACCTAAACCGGATTCAACCACCACCTATTTTAGTTGAGAACCAAGAGGAATTCGAAGTGGAGTCTATTCTTGAATCTAGAATAATACGCCGTAAACTGGAGTATCTCATAAAATGGAAGGGTTACGGACCCGAAGAAAATTCCTGGCAACTTTCCACTGAGATTCATGCGCCTCGCTTGATTGGATCTTTTCACCGGCGTTATCCTAGGAAACCTCATCTGGAATCCCCTGGGGTGATTCCTTAACGAGGGGGATATGTGATACACCTTTAAGGAGTACCCCTCCCATCTCATGATCCTCCCTATATTTAGTCAGCCCTCACAACCAGACCTTGCCTGAATATTGAAGCTCTACAGTTACTCTAAGCAGTTTGTTATTTTGTCTTCTATTCAGGTCTTTTTCCAGCCTTTTAGCATTTCAAGCTATCTACTGCAAGTATTCTACGGATATCTATTCTACAGCTTACCAAAGTTTTATGTTCTGTAACTAAGTCTATCTTGGAATCCCTACGCTACCGGATATACATCCTCCGCGTCCCGGAACTAAGATGCACACACAGCTCACTGACCGCTGACGCCGGTCGCTTCTCAGGACACCTCTCTCTATACATGTAACGGGTATCGTATGCCTAAATGTATTCCCCAAATTAACTGTTTATATGACATTCGTGGCTCAGTTGTCTCTCATATACGGCACTAAGTTTATGTGTATTAGGATCACCGGATTTACCTTATTCATGTATATCTTCGTATTCTAAGTACTTCTGATTTTCTGTTGTGCTTAAACTTTGGAGCAATAACTTACTACAGATACTAGTGCATTAACAAGGTTTTACCTAAAAAACCTTCAACTCCCTGAGACTATTGATTGAATGGACTTTGTATATATTTTAGAGTGATTATGTGTGTGCGTGAAGAACGGAAGTGAATTACAACAACTCTAACTTGGTAACTCATTCACTACCACTACCTAAGAACTCCATACTGAACATCTATATGTTCACAACCTTATTTTGAACACAAAATCCAGTTGTTCTTTATAAGTTTCCATATTATCTGTCTCACTTTATCTTATCATGTCCTTGAAGCACGTTGCTTTTAACATTTATGAACAAATGTCATTGAATATTAAACACCCATTAGTGGTAGCATTACTGTTGCTATTATGACTTCGGTAAAATGGATAATGACTATGGGCTCCATGTACTAAGCAGTCAGCGAGCTACCCGCAACAAATCTCGCGTCAAAACTCGCAAACTGATATGTACAAAGCCGTCAATTATGTTAAAACTCGCATCTTTAAAATTGCGAGCGTACTTATCCGCCAAACCTCGCTACCGCTCCATTTTTCACTGTAATTAGACACATTTGACCACCAACTCGCCAAAAAACGAATGTACTAAAAAATCTATTTGTCCGCTCGCTACAATTTCCGCTCCCACCTCGCTATTTTTGCCTCGCCACCTTTTAGGTGGCGGGCAAGGTACAAAACAATAGGAAAGTCAATCTAGACGCCAGTCTAGACATATATAAAAGGCAGTAATATCAGCATTGTACTTACAGCATAACTGGCGTCTAATTTGTCTCTCATTTCCATGTACATAAATTGCGCCCAATTTGTCGACTGTAATTAAAGAGTAATCTATTTAAATTTGTATTGTTAGTTGTCAATCTTTATAATTATTTTTATATTAATATTTATATATTATCAGATCCAGATGAAGCCATATCCAAATTGTAAATAAATATTACAAAAATAACGCTCTGTTATCACTCTTCAAAAAATTTTGAACAATAATAAAGTTGTTTAGATAAGTTGAACTTTTATAGGAGCAAAATATCCCGCGACTACTATGATGTTCGTGACACCTTGCATGTCACGTGTTAATAATTGGCCAGACAATTCAACTGAAAGTTAAGTACCATCAGCTTAGTCGCGGCGAGCGAGGCGTCAAATTTATCAACAATCCGCAACTGCTCGCGGCGGGCTAGACTTGTCTATTTATTGGGGGAATATTAGTACATAGCGACAGCGGACACCATTTCGCCCGCGGCGAGTAACGGCGAGTTTATCCGCGTCTACAATGACGGATGAATTGACGGCTTAGTACATGGAGCCCTATATGTGTTTATATCTGTATATATGTCTGTAAATAAATATATACACATATAAATACACACATATATAGTTTTTTTTTATTAATATCACTACTTATTTTGTCCGGAGCTATCTATATTACTAATGTAACTATGGCTTGTTACCCTCTCAGAGTATTGGCCAATTAGCAGACCATAGGAACCAATGAAATGCTAGCACTGTGTTTAAAAGATGGGTCACCACCAGGAGTTAATTATGTCTATGATTAAGGCTGGGTAGCAGCAGCTAAAACGCGTCAGGCGGACAACCTGTACTATTTTTGAGCTCTATGCCTTCTTTGATTTTACGCTGTCACTTCAAATATATCTTTTACGATTAAAGATGCGAATTTTGAGCCTGCCTATTTTTTTATGCTATATATACAGTATATATATATATATATATATATATATATATATATACTTATACATATTTAGACATATATATTTATGTATCTCAATGTTAAAGCCCTTTGCCTGCCTTTTTTTTCTAACACCTGAGACCTCATATTTTTGAGCCTTTAGAGCTTTTTTGTGCAATATTTTTTTTAATAACTTTTATTAGATGGTGTTATTATGAGTGTAACTGTACTTTGTAATGTATTTTTTATTTGTTTTGGAACACTTTTTTCTTTTGCGAAACAGTTAACCAGAGCGCTGAGATCATGCTAACCCGACGAGCATTAACTTCAGTTGTACTCAAGCTATCGTATTTACTTTCAACTTGTAATATAAACTGAAAACCCAATGCACTCAAATAGCCGCAATAAACACCTTATCGCTCACACCTAACTGTTTGTGCACAACTCTAGCCCTTAATACATTGTATAAGCCGACTATTGAGCCTATACTCTACTCCCTCTAGTAATGGATGCTACCGTGTTGCAATATGCCTTTCACTGCATTCTAGTGCTGGAGCGTTTGCTCCTGTGCAGCATCTCACCTTCAGATACCTGCAGTGAAACCTAGGTTCCAACATAGTGACATAGTGGTACCAATTATTAGAAGGGAGTGCATGGCATGTATTGAGTGCAATGTCCTTTTAATGGATGGTTGTCAGTGCTACAGATATATCTTAATTCAAACACCACTCTTGATGTTCTACCTCACATGGTCAACTGCATGGAAACTCACCTTGCTATTGTTCCCTTTCCATGCTTACAAAAGACTTCAGAACAAGGTGATGCTAGTCATAGATCTGGATCCAGTATAGGATCCAGTAGCTATGTAGCTATGAATCGGTATCAAATCAGTATCAAACAACACCTTATCAGCCTCAGTAAATCCACAAATCCAGTTTTACATGAGCTTTTGGGATGGATTGGTTGAAAATGGTCAGGGTCCATGGGTAAGTGAACCAATCACAGACATTATTAATATGTTTCACTTGTGTCACATTAAGAAAGCATTAACCTACTGGATCTACTTGAGTTTGGAAAATGGCTGAGGCTAGGGTTGCCACCTGTCCCTTAAAATACAGAACACTTATAAGTTACACATGCTGCAGGGAGGAATATGAATAGTGCTGTCCAGAAACACAATACATGTTCCTCCCTACACACCCTGCAGCATGTGTAACTCATAAGTGTCCAGGAAAACATGGCTGAGGTGGCAACCCTAGCTGAGGCTCCCGTCACTGTCTCAATTCTCACCCACAATAAGTTCAATAAGGTGGTCACATTCAAGTAATGCAGATATTTCTGTATTATGTCTCTACATTTTTATGTTATTATCATTGATTTGTAAAGCACCATTACATTCTGTAGCACAGGAAACACAGGGGTAGGAGTACACATAGTAAAACTGATTAATGGTATATAAATATACATAAACAAAATAAATGAATACAAGAAGAGGAGGGCACTGCTCTGAAGAGCTTAACCCCTTAATGACCGGACCATTTTTCAATTTTCTTACCCTTAATGACAATGGCTATTTTTACATTTCTGCAGTGTTTGTGTTTAGATGTAATTTTCCTCTTACTCATTTACTGTACCCATATATATTATATACCGTTTTTCTCGCCATTAAATGGACTTTCTAAAGATACCATTATTTTCATCATATCTTATAATTTACTATAAAAAATGTAAAATATGAGGAAAAAATTGAAAAAAAAACACACTTTTTCTAACTTTGACCCCCTAAATCTGTTACACATCTACAACCACCAAAAAAAAAAACATTCTAAATAGTTTCTAAATTTTGTCCTGAGTTTAGAAATACCCAATGTTTACATGTTCTTTGCTTTTTTTGCAAGTTATAGGGCCATAAATACAAGTAGCGCTTTGCTATTTCCAAACCACTTTTTTCCAGAATTAGCGCTAGTTAACATTGGAACACTGATATCTTTCAGGAATCCCTGAATATCCCTTGACATGTATATATTTATATTTAGAAGACATCCCAAAGTATTGATCTAGGCCCATTTTGGTATATTTCATGCCACCATTTCACCGCCAAATACGATCAAATAAAAAAAAAACTTTCATTTTTCACAATTTTAGGTTTCTCACTGAAATTATTTACAAGCAGCTTGTGCAATTATGGCACAAATGGTTGTAAATGCTTCTCTGGGATCCCCTTTGTTCAGAAATAGCAGACATATATGGCTTTGGCGTTGCTTTTTGGTAATAATAAGGCCGTTTAATACTGCTGTGCACCACACTTGTAATATGCCCAGCAGTTAAGGGGTTAATTAGGTAGCTTGTAGGGTTAATTTTTAGCTTTAGCGTAGAGATCAGCCTCCAACCTGACACATCCCACCCCCTGATCCCCCCCTGACCCCCCTCAAACAGCTCTCTTCCCTCCCCCACCTCACAATTGTCACCGCCATCTTAAGTACTGGCAGAAAGTCTGCCAGTACTGAAATAAAAATAATTTATTATTATTTTTTTAATTTTTTCATACAGTCTGCAGTGATGGATCCCCCCTTACCCCACAACCTCCCTGATCCCCCCAATACATCTCTCTAAACCTCCCCCTCTAACTATTTGCCGCCATCTTGGGTACTGGCAGCTGTCTGCCAGTACCCAATTTGCCCCCCAAAATAGTTTTTTTTTTAACTTTTTTATATGTAATACTTGTTTTCTGTAGTGTAGCTGGCCCCCCTAAACAATCTACATCCCTCCCCCTCCCAGATCCCTTACTAAAGAGCTAAGATCCCCCTGCTTCCACATCGGTCTTTTTTTTTTACTTTCATTTTTGGCATAATTTGTGTGCGCGCGCGCACGCGCACCCGCCCCCCCGGCCGCAAACGCCACTCCGGTAATAACAGCAAAAGAAGTCAGATCGCTTTGGGACATTAACTGAGGCTAATACAGATAAAGGCTGCTCCCACCAACCAACGAAATTGTTAGTATCAGTGGCCGATGCAGAAAGGGCCACAGAGTGGCCCTTTCTGCATCGGTATGTAAAATAGGGGATTACAGTGATGCCTCAATATTGAGGCATCACTACAATCCCTTGGAAGCAGCTGGAAGCAATCGTGATCGCTTCCAGCACTTCAGACAACAGAGGACGTACCAGGTACGTCAATTGTCATTAAGGGAGTTTTTTCCTATGACGTACCTGGTACGTCCTCTGTCATTAAGGGGTTAAAGGGACACTAAACCCACATTTTTTTCTTTCATGGTTCAGATAGAGCATGCAATTTTAAACAACTTTCTAATTTACTTCTATTATCAAATTTTCTTCGTTCTCATGCTATCTTGATTTGAAACAGCAGGACTGTAAGCTTAAGAGCCGGCCCATTTTTGGTTCAGCACCTGGGTAGCGCTGGCTGATTAGTGGCTAAATGTAGCAAACCAATCAGCAAGCGCTACCCAGGTTTTGAACCAAAAATGGGCCAGCTCCTAACCTTATATTACTGCTTTTTCAAATAAAGATAGCAAGAGAATAAAAAAAATGAATATGAGTAAATTAGAAAGTTACTTAAAACTGTATCCTCTATCTGAATCATTAAAGAAAACATTTGGGTTTCTATCCCTTTAACATAGTTTTCTTTCTCATCTCAGCTATAAAGGGACATTGTACACTAGATTTTTCTTTGCATAAATGTTTTGTAGATGATCCATTTATATAGCCCATCTGGGGTTGCTTTTGTAACAATGTATAGCTTTGCTAATTTTGTAATAACATTGTGCTGATTTTCAGACTCCTAACCAAGCCCCAAAGTATCAGATGTAGACCCAGGTCTACAGACACCTGCCTGTGTAATGGGTCTTCATATGCTGGTGGTGGGGGGGGGGGGGGCTCTGCTCTTCCTACTTTCTCAGCTACTTTCAGTGAGTGCCTAACCTCATCAACAGTGCTAAACTGGGGGCTTCTAAGTAAGATTTTAAAAAGATTAATTCTGGATTTTTAGAGCATTTTCTTCTTTTTAGTAGTGTCTATTACATACAGTTATATGATAATTGGTGTATACTGTCCCTTTAAACACTGTCTAATGGATATTAATAGTCTACTTTTATTGTTTCAGTCTAGTATGGGTGTGGTTTGTCATTTTAATTGCTAGTTTTAGCCCAACAAATCTTTTGGTTTATCTTTCCTTTAGTTACTCTGTCTTCAGAATTGGGTGTGCCATTTTAGCAGTGACATTTTAATTCTAGGTCAAAGATATTCCTTATGCAACATATTCTTACTCTGTTTTTATAATTATGCCACTTAATTCATTATGTTGTACTATCAAAATAAATATTCTTTATACATAACCTACATCTCAACTGCTCCACGGAAACATATACTTGTTTAACATGATACAATAACCTTTTATCCCCCCATGTTACTGCATACAAAGTTAGAAGAGCTAAGCTGGAAGATTACCCATAACTATGCACTGTTTGCATCTGGTTGGTTTCGTAAGAAAGATAGTAATTTTCATTGTTTGTTTTAAAGTATCCATAAATCTATTTTTTTCTTTGAAGAATTAAAAGGACACTGTAGTTATGATACAAAGTACAATATGTGAAAAAAAACAATGAATGGCTTAAATAGTATTTCATCAGATGGTAAGAGTCCACAAGTCATCATGTGTGGGAATTCCTCTTCTGACCACTAGAAGAAGGCAAAGATACCCCAAAACACCAGAGCTTTACATCCCTCCCAATTCCCATAATCGTCAGTCATTTTAATTTGCCTCCTTGATAAGTGGAGTGAGGTGAAAGTGAAATGCAGATCTACATGTCATTGAGAGGAGTCCTCTAACCTATCTGAGGTCCATTTCTTACTCACAGCACCTTGTTGCGGTAGACAAGGAGTTATCATCCATATAGTCAATGGTCTTTTCTTAGTGAGAAATGTCACAGGTTTCCCAGGTGAAATGTGGCCCCCTGGGGGCCGATTTATTAAGGGCCGAATGGCCCCTGGTGCCCCTGTTTCTGTGCAAGCCTTCAGGCTCACCGGAAACAGCAAAGCTTAAGACCGCTGCTCCTTAACTCGTCCGCCGCCTCTGAGGCTGCGGTCTGCAATCCGCCCAATCGTGTACGATTGGGTTGATTGGCACCCCCTGCTAGTGGCCAATCTGCAGGGGGCAGCATTGCACAAGCAGATCACCAGAACTGCTTGTGCAATGTTAAATGCAGACAGCGTATGCTATTGGCATTCAGCGATGTCGGGCGGACGTGATCGCTACAACTACTCTTACTGACTTAGATCTTTTACATCATGCCTATTCTGCCTAGGATGGGCTCATCTACTGGAAGCAAGTTAACTGAATCTGAGATAAGCTCTGTCGATGAAGGTACTGGCAGGAGAGTACTTTGCACCTTCATAGCCCATCCGCTATTAGTATAGATGGGCTCATC
Source organism: Bombina bombina (assembly GCF_027579735.1). Lineage (NCBI taxonomy): Eukaryota > Metazoa > Chordata > Amphibia > Anura > Bombinatoridae > Bombina > Bombina bombina. The sequence goes on along the minus strand of NC_069499.1, from coordinate 1,530,960,177 downwards.
TACTGGAAGCAAGTTAACTGAATCTGAGATAAGCTCTGTGGATGAAGGTACTGGCAGGAGAGTACTTTGCACCTTCATAGCCCATGCGCTATTAGTATGAACATGTACACATGCTTTACATAGTCTGGGGACATATATTTGTACACCATACACCTTATATTAGCAGTTTATAGCACTTTTAAAACTGTAGATTTTTTTTAAGGTTACTTTTGCTAGAAATTTAGCATGGTTGGTTTAGCAAGCTCAGAAGTTACTTCTGAGCTGTACAGAGTGTATTTTCCTTCGCCTGCGCTAAATTTCCTTTTGTTTCCTTCAGGTTCTTGGCTTTAGCACTCACTAGTAATGCAGGTGCACTAGGGGTTAACCATTTTAGCACTCATTTTCTGGACTTTTTTATTTAAAGCAACAGTCTACTTGATTTTTTTCAATTGTTTAAAAAGATAGATAACACCTTTAATACCAATTTCTCAGCTTTGTACTACCAACTCTGTTAGATAACCGAAACCTCTAAACCACTAAATATTTGCCTGTTTCTAAGCCACTATAGAATACAGTACCTCTTATCTCAGTGCATTTTATTAGTTTTTCACAGCCAGACACTGCTAGTGTTCATGTGTGTTATATAGATAACATTGTGCTCACTCCTGTGGATTTATTTATCAGCACAGTCAGCACAGGTTTTAAAATGCAAATCTGTAAAAATAACTGAGATAAGGGGCAGTCTGCAGTGGCTTAGATACAAGGTAATCACAGAGGTAAAACGTATATTAATATAACTGTGTTGGCTGTGCAAAACTGGGAAATATATATATTTAGTAGTAGTAGATTCAGGAGTAATTTGAGGAAGCACTTCTTTACAGAAAGAGTTATTGATTTATGGAATAAACTTCCTCAAGAGGTAGTAGCAACAAACACTGTGGGGGACTTTAAAAATGCCTGGAACAAGCATAAGGCTATCCTACAAACTAGATAAGTTTATACTGTTAGGTAATATCGGGCAGACTTGCTGGGCCTATGGCTCTTATCTGCCATCAATATCTATTTTTCTATGTTTCTATATTTTTTAACAATAAAACATTTTTCAAGTAGACTGTCCCTTTAACCTTTAATGCGCTGTGTTTTTTGATATGTAAAGATTTTGCTGTTTTTCACAATTTTTCAGCACTTATTTGACAGTACCTTATTATTGTTACTGTTTCCGGTTCTGTTTGTGCTTGGACTGGATGCTATTATTGCTACAGTCACAGGGGTAAGGTAGCTTTTCTTCCCCAACATAAAAAAATCTAAAGGTAAACTTAAATCTGCAGGGCATGTTTGTTTCTTTCAGCGATCTAAGGCTCAGAAAGATTTCCCCTTTGCCCAGAGTTTGGGCTACTCCAAATTCTCCTGTTATTCCAGCCCTTCTTGGTCCAACAACAAACAGTCCATAAAGTCTACTACAGCCTCAAAGCCTCCATAGATTTAAAAGGTGCTTATTTACATATCCCTATTCATGGTCCTGAGATTTGCTTTTCTAGATAAGCATCGGTTTGTGACCCTTACTTTCGGTCTGGCTAGTGCTCCCGCTGTAATTCCTTACTTGGATGAAATTCGGGTTCAGGGTCGCTCTTTTTATCGGTGTCTCATACTTAGATAGTGCTTCAGTCACAGTTGAAAATGAAAACTTCTAAAATACTCAAACGTGTCTTATTTACATATCCCTATTCATGGTCCTGAGATTTGCTTTTCTAGATAAGCATCGGTTTGTGACCCTTACTTTCCGTCTGGCTACTTCTCCCGCTGTAATTCCTTACTTGGATGAAATTCGGGTTCAGGGTCGCTCTTTTTATCGGTGTCTCATACTTAGATGGTGCTTCAGAGTCACAGTTGGAAATGAAAACTTCTAAAATATTCAAACGTGTCTTTTCCAGTGGTTCACAAAAGATTCAGTGACTATGCATTTGTGCCTGACAGATCGGTGCAGACGGAAGTTGCAACAGGTCTGTGCCCTTGTGCAGCTAAATCCTCTCCCTTCTGTTGCTCAGTGCATGGTAGTTGTGGATCTCATGGTGGCTGCTTTAGATGCAGTTCCATTTGTCAGATT